>NC_041380.1:421785718-421836813 GCF_002162155.2 Triticum dicoccoides
CCCCGGGTCAGTGCTCCTCTGAGTGTTGGTCCAAACTGTCAGCCGCCGGTGGCCACCGGGGGCAACTCTGGGCTGGCCTACCGGAAGTTTGGACAATCTGAGTGTGCCCTGAGAAAGAGATATGTGCAGCTCCTATCAGGATTTGTCGGCACATTCGGGCGGTGTTGCTGGTTTAGTTTTACCCTGTCGAAATGTCTTGTAGCCGGGATTCCGAGTATGATCGGGTCTTCCCGCTAGAAGGTTTATTCCTTCGTTGACCGTGAGAGCTTGTGATGGGCTAAGTTGGGACACCCCTGCAGGGATTTTAACTTTCGAAAGTCGTGCCCGCGGTTATGGGCAGATGGGAATTTGTTAATGTCCGGTTGTAGAAAACCTGAAGTTGACCTTATTTAAAATGCATCAACCGCGTGTGTAGCCGTGATGGTCTCTTTCCGGCGGAGTCCGGGAAGTGAACACAGTTGTTGGTGTTATGCTTGACGTAGGTTGTTCTAGGATCACTTCTTGATCATAGTTGTATCGACCGTGCTTTGCCTTCTCTTCTCGCTCTCATTTGCGTATGTTAGCCACCATATATGCTAGTCGCTTGCTGCAGCTCCACCTCATATCTTGCCTTACCTATAAGCTTAAATAGTCTTGATCGCGAGGGTGCGAGATTGCTGAGTCCCCGTGACTCACAGATACTTCCAAAACCAGCTTGCAGGTGCCGATGAGTCCGTGCAGATGACGCAACCAAGCCCAGGAGGAGCTCGATGAAGATCTTGTCCTTTATGTTGTTTCGTTCTAGTCGATCAGTAGTGGAGCCCAGTTGGGTCGATCGGGGATCTGTGTAGCATTTGGGGTAGTATTCTTTTACTTTGGCTCCGTAGTCGGGCCTTGTTTGTAACTGGTTGATGTAATGCTTTATTTATGTATTTGTGTGAAGTGGCGATTGTAAGCCAACTACGTATCTCTTTCCCTTATGTATTACATGGGTTGTG
Source organism: Triticum dicoccoides (assembly GCF_002162155.2). Taxonomy (NCBI): domain Eukaryota; kingdom Viridiplantae; phylum Streptophyta; class Magnoliopsida; order Poales; family Poaceae; genus Triticum; species Triticum dicoccoides. The sequence goes on from NC_041380.1 coordinate 421,786,696, forward strand.
TGAAGATTACCTCACTTGTGACATTTCTTTCAATGCGGTTATGCCTCTAAGTCGTGCTTCGACACGTGGGAGATATAGCCGCATCGAGGGCGTTACAAGTTGGTATCAGAGCCTTCCCCGACCTTAGGAGCCCCCATTGCTTGATCGTTTTTAGCAGCCATTGTTGAGTCTAGAAAAATGTTTTGAGTCATTTAGAAATTATATATCGGAGAGTTTAGGAATTCTTTTTACTTCCCAGTCTCCTCATCGCTCTGGTAAGGCATCCTGATGTAGAGTTTTGACTCTTCTCTTCTCAAATTTCACGAAAGAAAAATTAGGATCACGCGGGTATCTTGGAATCGTTCCGATGGATTTGTGACGAGAACATTGTTCTTGGTGCCTCCTGTCATTTAGGGGTTGTGGCAGTGTCCCGGGGAGTTGAGCTCCGAGGTGTTGTCGTCACAATTTTATCGTTGCAGTTCTAGAATACCTGAGTTTAGTTTGCCGACATCGAAAATCTCTTTTATGCAGTTGTTGGTGACATAACCTCGACGCCACCTAGTACTGGGGCGGGAGTTCGGGAGTATCGCCATAACTTGTATAACGGATGCTTTTCGAAGGTTGAGGTAGATGGTTTCTGAGGTTTTTCTTGGTTATGTGTTGAAGGATGGATACAACTGAATGTAGGATTTGCTAGTTTTGGGTGAGATATTATGCTTCCCCTGTATCCCCAACACCCGATTGCATAACCGGAAAATTTTGGGAGTTTATAAGTGGGAATTCAAGTAGCTCTTAGGATATCTTCCCGACAGATGTATGATATGAAATTGGGGTTCGACGTCTAGTGGTCCGCCTATTCACGGTCGGTTTTACAGTGGTCTCGTTGTGTCTTAAAGAGTCCTTGGCTATGCTGACTTGGGGACGCTTCGTATGTCATGTGCACTGCCTTGTACATGATGGTGCTGTACGGTCGAGCCTGTGTAGGCCCCACCACAAAAACTTCAGACAAAATCTCTATCATATGTTTCTTCTGGCTTATTCTGCAAGCCAATCCTTTGTTTTTTTTGAGCTGTGGTATTCGAGTTGCTTTGAAGTCAAATGTTGATACCATCCCTTATCTAAGTGGTGTTCTCATATTCCTATGTGAATACTAATCCTTCTCGATCATCGAGTCTGTCATGTCAATCCTTTTTAACCGGTGTACTTCTCTTCAAGTGGATCCGATCATTGCAACATCCGCAAGATCAAGTATCAGTTCTTATCAACGGTGTTTGCTTCATCCGTTCCAAGTTGTCTTTGTTTTCCCACCCTCCCACCTTTGTTTCTTCAAGGACTCAGATTTCTTAATCAAGTATCCTTTTATTCATGTGAAGTCTCACCATTCTTTTCCTTCATGTTCTTACCTGGTGGTTCTCATGAAGATGCTCTACTAGTTCAATATTCTCCATTCTTTTCTTCTCCGGTGGATTCAAATCAAGCGTTGGTGTTGATCATACCCTTTTTCCTTGTTTCAATGCCTTCTCTTACCGGTGCAACTCTTAATTATTCACCTCTCGCTATTCATTTGTTCCGGAGTGCTGAAGATACCACAGAAGATGTTGAAGTTTATTATTCTTTCAAGATCTTTCGGGAATGCTATCTTATTCAAGCCATTTAATTCAACCGGTGCTTTCTCTCTTAAATCGCTCAACGGTGTTTCTTTTCAGTGGGCCCTAACCCACAGGTCTTTTCCCAGGATCTTACCCGACTCTTCTTATTTTTCCTGGAGCTATTCTCAAATTCATTTCAAAATTTGATGTAAGAATGATTCTTCATCAGTCAAATGCCTTCTCCAAGATCTTTCACACTATTTTCATCGTTGACTCAACCTCTTCGCTTTTGATTCTTCCGGAGTAATCTCAACTATTCATGGTGGTGTTTCTCGTTGTCATTCTCGGATTTTGAAGATCGAAGAAGAGTTTTTCCTCCATATCTTATCCGTTCTCTCAAAGATTCGTGGTTCTAGTTTGAGGTCATCCTCTCATAATTGTTTTGATTGTGGGAATTCTTTTCATCCATCCGGAGCAATTCAGAGTCTTCTCAGTTTGATTATCCGGAGTCCAACAATTCAGGTTTATTCATTCTCAGCCTTCAGTTATCATTCTCCAATCTTGCCGGTGCATCTTTCAAGTGATCTCTAATCAGTTCATGATCCCTTCGTTCTCATGTATCTAGTTTGTCTCAAGCACCTTCGTTCATTTGCTAATTCTTATCGGTGATTCACCCCTACTTCGATCATTTTCAATTCTTACGGTGGTCCGTTCAAGAGTTCTCTTCCTTGGTCACCATATCAATTTATTCGTTGTTTCAACCCTTCCGGTGGTTCGTTCAATACCTTCTCAAGTTTATGTTATATCTCTCTTAATTTTTTTTCTACAAGATTAAGTAATATGCCAAATCCGTTGATTGTCATCAATTTAATTGGTGAAGGATAAGCATAATGTAATTCTTATTCTTGCTTCATCCAAATGATGGATTCGTTCATCCGGAGTTCGTTCACAATGACTAATTCTCGTTGTCAATTGTTCATCTTCTCTTTTTCCCGGAGTTCCAACCTCTTTCAATTATATCACCATGGAGATTCATCTAAATCGTTACAAGGATTCACCTTGTGTTTTCAACTTCTCTTTCTTTTCGTTTGATCTTCCTTTTGTTTTCCGGAGTTCTTCATGGAGGCTCAACATGATGGTTCATCAAGGAGTTAATTCCTTCTCGAAGTCTTCATTGAGATTCTTTTCAGAGGAGCTCAAGCTTTCTCCATCTTGCAATCCGGAGTGCAATTCTTTCTACCGTATCATCGGAGGTGGTATTATGTCATTCTTGATAATTTGAGTTCATGTTTCATGATTCACATGTTATCAAGAATGAGATATTTTAAATCCATCAATCTCGTCATTGGAGTTATCTTGGGTCATATTTCACCTAAAGCCTTCCCTAAGGATTGTTGCTATTTATGGTGCCCATAAATGACCCAAGTTCTTCTTCTTTTTTCCTTCCGGTGAAATAATCTTCTCGTCTCCTTGTTCATGCCAATCCAATTCTTCTTCCCGTGAGTGGCAGGTTGTCACCTCATAATTTTGAGATGTATTCCATAAGACCATATCAAGATTATTCTTTCCGTTGTTGGTTTTCCAACAACTCCGTTCTAGCATTTGTTGTAAGCGTGTTCTACCAAGATCTTGTTTTCTCCTCCGTTCATTCCATTCCATCCTCTCTTTCTTCCGGAGGCTTCGTGATGTTGCTCTCTTCAACCCATCTTCTTGTTTTGTCAAGATCATTTTCTTTCTTTTGCTTATCCATTTAACCGGAGCGTTGTGTCCTGTGCTCAAGTTCTTTTCGCCTTATCAAGCCTTGCATATCTTTTCAACCGGAGTGCTGTCTGAGATCTTTCTTACCCCTTGTTCCATTCATTCAATAGTTCCGGAGGCAGTATGTTGTGATTTTATCAAGTATCTTCTCATCTTATCAAGTTTTTATTCTATTCCTTTTCTTTTCAGTCGGGGTGCTGTCCAAATTATATCATTATTAATCCTTTTCTATCTTGTTTTAACCGGAGCGGTTTCAATATTTATCTTGCCCTTCAACCTCAAGGTTTTTTTTGCAATGTTCTTTGTTCCTCTTTTCTAAAGGAGTGTTTTTGACCTTGTTCACCTTCGTTGTATTCTGTCTTGAATTTGTTCAACATCGCAAGGTTCTTTGGTTTCACTCATTCGTCAAAGAAGCAACTTAGTTTTACCTCTTCTATTTCTCTTCCGTTTTTCCCTCCGGTCCCATTCTAGATCTCGGGACGAGATCCTCTCGTAGTGGTGGAGTGTTGTGACGCCCCAAGACCGGAGCTTCAGATGCCTTCCAGGGTTTCCAGGTTCCGTTGTGTGACTTGTTTGGTTCTTTGCATTCATCATTGCATCATGTGCATTGCATCATGTCATCATGCCATCATGTCATTAATCTTTGCATCTCAAGTCGACTAAATAAATCGTATGGATCTTCGGTCTATTTAAATTGAGGGAATTCACATGGTGAGTTCTCTTTATAACATATCCGCCCGATATTAGGGAGCTATATTAAATATTCCATTTTCGGAATCACCCATGAACCCACTTGCAAATATTTCCCCATGCCTTCGTCCCATGCATCATCTCTTTCTCCTTTCCTTCTATTTCCTCTCTTTTGATAGTTCCATTTTCCCCTTCTCTATTAATGTCCATTCTTTTCCTATAAATTCTAGACCGTGCCAGGAACACCTCCTCCAATTTTCAGATCCTTTGGACTTGTTTTGGTTGGATTCAAAAATGGCTCAAGCTTGAATCTAATTCAAACTTGAATTATTTTTCTATCTCTACAATAGTGCCAAACCATTTTATTCTATTTGTGCAAAGTTCCGGCGCTCCAAGAATATTTTTTTCTGAAATATTCTTTCCCTAACCCTCTCTTTATTTTTTTTCTTCTCTCTATTTGTTTTTTTTGTTAAAGCAAATCAGAGAGGAGTGAGAGAGAGCAGCAGGCCCATTCTCCTTCTAGGCCGAGCCGGCGCCCTCCCCCTAGGCGTAGCCCTTCTATACTGGGCCGGCCTCTAAGGCCCAGCCTGCTCTAACCCTAGCTGCCCCGATCCCCTCGACTCGATCCCCATCTCTCCCTCTCGTTCTTGTCCACCGCCGCCACTCTCACCACGCATGCACAGAGGAGCGAAGCCCGACTCCCCCATCTCCCTCGCAGCCCCGCTCGATCCCCTCAGCCTCCCTCCTCCTTTGATCCAGGGATCCAGGCTAGACCCCCGTAGGCCTCCTCGCCGCCGTCGCGCCCACGGGGCCACCAGCAAGGCCCTGCGCCCGCAGACGTCGTCCTCCGGCGCCCCAAGTCCCGCGCGACGCGCCAAGTCTCCATGACCGTGCCTCCTTCGCCGCCCGGACCAGTCGTCCTCAACCCCGCCGAGCTCCATCGCGCCCCCGCGCCCTTAAGTGTCTTGCGCACCTCCGCCGTCCATCTTCTCAGCCGTGCCGCCGTCGTTTTGCAGGATCTCCGCCTCCCTAGCGAGAACAGCCACCACCGGAGTTGTTCTTCCTCCGTGCGCCGTCGTCGAGTTGCCATGGTCTCGACCTCTTGTGCCTCCTCCCTCCAGCGCCGCCTTGCTGTTCCCTCCCGTGCACAAGCCCCTCCTCTGCCATGGCCTTCCTCCTCCTGTGTCTGCAGCGATGATGTGCTGCTGCAGCTGCTCTTCCTGCGCGCCGCCTCCCTCGCTGAGCCCCGTGGCGTGGCCCTTCTGCGGCAACTAGCGCCCCTCCATGGATGACCTCCACCACAGTTGCAACACCCGGAGCAAGACGACTACAACCCTGCGGCTTTCAGATGTATTGTTTTGGCCTTTGCATATCACTGTTGAACCGAGGAGACTGGCACCGCCAAGTCCAACGACAAACCCCGAAGATTTTTGAACGCGCCAAGTTTCCTCTCGAAAGTACATCTACATGATGACCCGCCAAGTACTACTACAAACCCGAAGAATTCGGATGCATCGAGTTCCCGAGGAGACCCGTTTTTCGTCAAGTTCGACTACCCGTATCATCAAGTACCACTACGGCCGGAGACCTCGGACACGCCAAGTACCCCTTCGAGCTATCAATACCGCAAGTGCCAAGTTCCATGACGACCCAAGTACCGCGAGAACGTTTGTACCTCTACCGTCGCCGAAGACCCGTGTAACACAAACGTCAAGTTCAACTACTGTCGCATGAACCGCTACTTCCCACGACGACCCGTGAACAACTACTTCCCCTTCGACACGTGTAACCCTACCACCAAACTCGATCCGTTCCGATAATGCACTCTTCAAAGGTATAACCCCGAGATGACGTCCGTGAACGAATGCTTGCGATGTTTGAGATGCTCGTGTTTGCACCATGTCCAAATTGTCACTCGTTTCCTTGTCGCCAACTCGTGGGACACCCGGAATCCGGGAGCGCCCCACCATCTTTTTCACGCATCCGCACACTTCTCCTTTGCATCGATATCTCAATCGAGTTACCGGAACCGGAACGCTGCCGTGGCACCATTTTCGTATCGTTGCCGTGGCACCCCTTTCGTTTCCACCACGGGGACAAATGCTTCATAATGCTCTTGTCAACTTTTAATAAGAATTGCATAAACTTGTTCATGTCATCCGCATCATGGTAACAACAATTAAAATGTTTAAATTGTTGTTGCATTAAATTGCTAAATGCATATGGGGATTTACCAGATTTGTTGTTTGTTATATCTGGCCCCATTTAAATTGTTTAGATAGTATAGTTTTGTTATGCTTCACCTCTTGCCATGTTAACTAACTTTTAATATTGTTGAGTACCTAACCGAGAGTGATCTAAATAATTGATGTGGTCTTCCGTCAATATGCAACGGAGTTGCATATTGAGCTCCACTTAATTTGTAGGATTCCTTGTGCAATTTGCCATGCCAGGCCTCATTAATCCGGACATGCATCATATTTGGTTGTGCATCATGTCATGCTTATGTGGTGGTTGTTTACTATGTTGTGTGCTTCTTTTCGGTGTTTGCTTCTTCGGGTTGGTTCCGGTAACGTCGCGTTTGTGAGGACCCGTTCGTCTACGTCCGTTTGTCTTTTTCATGGACTCGTTCTTCTTCCTTGCGGGATTTCAGGCAAGATGACCATACCCTCGAAATTACTTCTATTTTTTCTTGCTAGTTGCTCGCTCTTTTGCTATGCCTATGCTACGATACCTACCACTTGCTTATCATGCCTCCCATATTGTTGAACCAAGCCTCTAACCCACCTTGTCCTATCAAACCATTGTTTGGCTATGTTACCTCTTTTCTCAGCCCCTCTTATAGCGTTGTTAGTTGCAGGTGAAGATTGAAGTTTGTTCCTCGTTGGAACATGGAGATGATGTTCCTTGTTGGAACATGTTTACTTGTTGGGATATCACAATTTATCTTATTTAATTAATGCATCTATATACTTGGTAAAGGGTGGAAGGCTCGGCCTTATGCCTGGTGTTTTGTTCCACTCTTGCCGCCCTAGTTTCTGTCATATCGGTGTTATGTTCCCGGATTTTGCGTTCCTTACGCGGTTGGGCTATTATGGGAACCCCCTGACAGTCCGCCTTGAGTAAAACTCCTCCAGCAATGCCCAACATTGGTTTTACCATTTGCCACCTAGCCTTTTCCTTTTCCTTGGGAGTCGCGCTCCTGAGGGTCATCATTATTTTAACCCCCCCGGGCCAGTGCTCCTTTGAGTGTTGGTCCAAACTGTCAGTCGCCAGTGGCCACCAGGGGCAACTCTAGGCTGGCCTACCGGAAGTTTGGATAATCTGAGTGTGCCCTGATAAAGAGATATGTGCAGCTCCTATCGGGATTTGTCGGCACATTCGGGCGGTGTTGCTGGTTTAGTTTTACCCTGTCGAAATGTCTTGTAACCGGGATTCCAAGTCTGATCGGGTCTTCCCGCTAGAAGGTCTATTCCTTCGTTGACGGTGAGAGCTTGTGATGGGCTAAGTTGGGACACCCCTGCAGGGATTTGAACTTTCGAAAGCCGTGCCCGCGGTTATGGGCAGATGGGAATTTGTTAATGTCCGGTTGTAGAAAACCTGAAGTTGACCTTATTTAAAATGCATCAACCGCGTGTATAGCCGTGATGGTCTCTTTCCGGCGGAGTCCGGGAAGTGAACACGGTTGTTGGAGTTATGCTTGACGTAGCTTGTTCTAGGATCACTTCTTGATCATAGTTGTATCGACCATGCTTTGCCTTCTCTTCTCGCTCTCATTTGCGTATGTTAGCCACCATATATGCTAGTCGCTTGCTGCAGCTCCACCTCATATCTTGCCTTACCTATAATCTTAAATAGTCTTGATCGCGAGGGTCCGAGATTGCTGAGTCCCCATGACTCACAGATACTTCCAAAACCAGCTTGCAGGTGCCGATGAGTCCGTGCAGATGACGCAACCAAGCCCAGGAGGAGCTCGATGAAGATCTTGTCCTTTATGTTGTTTCGTTCTAGTCGATCAGTAGTGGAGCCCAGTTGGGGTCGATCGGGGATCTGTGTAGCATTTGGGGTAGTCTTGTTTTATTTTGGCTCCGTAGTCGGGCCTTGTTTGTAACTGGTTGATGTAATGCTTTATTTATGTATTTGTGTGAAGTGGCGATTGTAAGCCAACTACGTATCTCTTTCCCTTATGTATTACATGGGTTGTGTGAAGATTACCTCACTTGCGACATTGCTTTCAATGCGGTTATGCCTCTAAGTCGTGCTTCGACACGTGGGAGATATAGCCGCATCGATGGCGTTACAGTCAAGCAACCAACGAGGAGGCCACGAGGCAGCGGGCGCGCCCTCCCCCCTCGTGGGCCCCTCGTGGCTCCACCGACCTACTTCCTCCTATATATACCTACGCACCCTGAAAATATCCAGGAGCACCACGAAACCCTATTTCCACTGCCGCAACCTTCTGTACCCAAGAGATCCCATCTCGGGGCCTTTTCTGGAGCTCCGTCGAAGGGGGCATTGATCACGGAGGGCCTCTACATCAACTCCATGGCCCCTCCGATGATGTGTGAGTAGTTTACCTCAGATCTAGTTATTAGCTAGATGGCTTGTTCTCTCGGTTTGGATCTCAATACAAAGTTCTCCTCAATTCTCTTGGAGATCTATTCGATGTAATCTTCTTTTGCGGTGTGTTTGTCGAGATCCGATGAATTGTGGGTTTATGATCAAGACTATCTCACTACAAGAAATATGTCAACTAGTGACCTTCTGTCAGTGACCCTGGAAGAATTGGTCATAGATCTATGACCATTTCAGACCAATTGGTCAAAAGCTGTTCGGGGGGCTCCAAACCCTAAACTATAACGACCATTTTGGTCAGAAAGGTCGTAATTTCCTTACACAAAATGGTCATAAAGCAAAAAGCGTTGGTCCGCTGCCTTATCTCTAGTTGTTAACGACCAATATAGATGGTCATAGCCTTGTAAATTGTGGTGGGTTGTGATGACTAGGCGCCATCTCATCAGTTCTGCCTATGTGTCATGTCCATGTGTCAATTTTTGCCATAGGTTGTGAAGCAACCTATATTTCTGTCAATTCCAAAATTCCCCAAAAAATCTCATAAATTCTTTGGGTCATATCTTTGTCAAATATGTAAAAATCCTTCCTTGCCTGGTTCAAAAATTATTCAACAATATTCATTTTCCTATTCTGTTCACAACAATACTTTGTGAAGGAAGTGCTATTTATATATTCTTGATTGCCCTCAAAATTTTTGGGCACTCTTTCCTATCCAAATCATTTCGTCGTGACAAAATTCAGCTCCATTTGCCGAGTATATCTTCCTCGGCAAATTTCCAAAGTTTTTTTCCACCTAGAAGCATTGTGAAGGAAGTACCATTTTTATATATCCAAATGACATGAAATTTATACAGTTCCTTCATATGCCAAAATTATCACCCTCCTCCAAATTGCAGCTCAGTCAAATCATCTATGTGAGCCCAGGTTCAATTTATATTTTATGGCCAGATTGGCACATTGCAAAGCAAGTGTTATCCAGATCCCTCCTATTACCCTCAAATTTTTTTGGCACTCTTCCATACCCAAATCATTACCACATGATAATATTCAGCTCCATTTTCCTAGTAAATCTTTCTCAGGAAATTTCCAAAGTTTCTATCTCGAGTGTAGCTTTGTGAAGTAAGTACTAGCTAGGCTTACCCAAATGATCTGAAATTTACCAGAGCATGACCATACCTATGTAACCTACCTACACCAAATTTGAGCTCATTTCATTTATCCAATTTCTCTCGCTAATTTTCCCAAGTTTTTGTGCAGGGAATAGCATTGTGAAGGAAGTACCACTTTGGCATGTCCAAGTGGTATCAATTTTCTACAATGCTTTCCTATGCCCAAATAACCACCCCCACCAAATTTCAGCTCAATCCATTCATTATTTTGAGCCCAACTTCAACATTCGTATTTCTGTCCAGTGTGGTACTTTGCAAAGCAAGTACCACCTAGGCTCCTCCTTTTGAGCTAAAAAATTGTGAAGACAGTCTTCTTAGAAGATGATCATCCTCAGCCAAAACTCACGCCCATTGGCCATGTGCATTCCCCGTATCGCTAATCAAACACTTGGCTGCTAATGCATGTTTGAGGATAGTTCGGTCTCCTTGTGAGAATCTTATGTTGTAATTTTATTCCTAGCACCTGCCTGAGGAGTACCGAACCCCCTAGACATGCCTAGGCCGCCCAGGACACATGGCAATGCCACAGTCACGCGGTGACCACGCGGCGGGCATGCGAGTTTACGCGCTCTGGAGTTAGGGCCCTCGTCCACCATCCAAACCTCGATGTATCGCCACCAAACCATGTATGTCTGATTAAATAGATACTTATATAACTAGAAATGATTTTTGGAAAAAATAAAGAGCAAACTATAAGGTAGATGCAGTTCAAAATTGACCCACTTCCTGCTGAATCCGCAGAAATTTGTCTTTTTCACAAGTGGTGGATCAAAACTTTTGACACCCAACCATTTTGTCAATTATGCATTAAATATGGCCTAATATTTTAGAAAAATTATTTGGTCCAATTTTGCAACAAATATATGGTAGGTCCTTCACAAAAAGAACTCAATTCGGGCACTTAGAAAATGGAAAGTGAATTTTCCGTGCAAAGAAAATAAAAACTCCCTTAGGAAACATTGTTTGGAATTCCAAGATGCACCATTGTGCACAATATGAGATCATTTGAACAAACTATGCCATGAATGTGGCCATAAGATTGATCATTTGGCTTGAAAGTCATGAATCTTCACGCATGATAGCTCATTTCTGAGAACACTTTTTTAAAATAATTGTCGTATTACAAGTTTACTATTTTTTCTGGAAACTTGGTCACATATAATGACACAATGCGAAGGTTTTCCAATTTTTTGATTTTTTTTGAATTTTTTATGCCCATTTCAAAATGCGATCAAAACGGTGGGTTTGACCGTTCCTAGCTAGTGGTTGAATCTTGGAAAACTTTTGACGTTTCTCTGATTAAATAGATACTTATGTATCTAGAAATGATTTTTTGATAAAATAAAGAGCAAACTATGAGGCAGCTGCAATTCAAATTTGACCCGCTTCCTGCTGAATCGGCGGGAATTTCTCTTTTTCACCAGAGGTGGATCAAGGCTTGGTCAATTGTGAATCAAATATGGCCTAGTATTTTAGAAAATTGATTTGGTCCAATTTTGCAACAAATATATGGTAGGTCCTTCACAAAAAGAACTCAATTCGGGCACCCGGAAAGTGGAAAAATGTCTTTTTTGCCAAAAAAACTCATGTCTCACGACACCTTTTTAAAGATATTTATCTTTTTTCATGTTTTTTATTTTTTTCTGAAAACTTGTTCACATTTTGGTGACACAATGAGAAGGTTTTCCATTTTTGTTTTGAATTTCTCAAGTCATAAAATAGCTGACATGATTTTAATGCATTATTTTTAGGCAACTATGACCTATTTAGATGGCCATAACATCATACTGCATTCTGATTAGTCCGTGGACGTCTCACGCGAATTGTGCATCATACGCCGTCGGATGCTCGCAGATCCAATGACCGTCCTCAACCCTTCCACACTAACTCTGAAACCCTAGTTCATTTTCCATCCACCCCGCCTCCTTTCTTTCCTCGCTCCCTTCTCCTCCTCTCCCCTTCCAAGTCTTCTCTATCGCGATGCTGCACCTCCCACGATTCGATCCAATCCTCTCTCCCGATCCCACCTACCGGCGGCGACCTCCTCTCAACCAGCCCCGCCGGTGGCCTCCAGATCCAACCCAGCAGCTACTAGCTCAAGCCCAACTCCTACCCCGTGGCCATGGCCATGGCAGGGGGAGCCCGAATCCCTAGCCCGTGGTGGCTAGGGTTTCGGTCGCCTCCAACTCGATCCGGCGCTGCTCCGGTGAATCCCGAACCCTCAAGCGCCGATCCATCTCCGGGATGGCCTTGATCTGCTCGAGGACGACCGGTTCTTCGTCAACCTGCAAGGACGCGCGCCGGCAGCAGGCAATCTCCTCTCCGGAGAGCCCACCCATGGCGACCAGGATGGTCTCCCCCTCCCAAATCCATCACGGTCTCCCAAATCTCCCTCTGCCCCTCAAGGTACGACCCATCTCCCCTCTCACATTTTAGTTTTTTCTTGATTTGGTATGGTGGTGGTTCACCTCTATCCCCCTCTCTCACTCTCTGTGCTTGTAGCGGCTGTTCACCCCCAACCTCCGGTCCATGCGCGCGGCTGTTGATCCACTCGAGCGAGCGGGATGCTGGAAGGGAAGGCGACTGTGGAGGACACCAACATGCCAGCCAAGATGCAGCTGTAGGCCACGCCGGCGGCGTCCAGGGCGCTCGACCGCTTCAACGTCCTCGACTGCCGGAGCATCGCGGTGCACATCAAGAAGGTGAGAAACTTGCCAATACTGCCCCCAAATCTATAGCCTCTGAATCTGCAAGTAACAAGCTAGAGACAGTCTTGCAAGAGAAATAACGATGTACTTGAACATGAATCAGCAGTTTGCTACGCAAGTGCTGCCGAATGATTGGATCTGATTCGGACGGCTGCACTGCAGGAGTTCGACACGATCCATGGCCTGGGGTGGCAGTGCGTGGTGGGCTACAGCTTTGGCTGCTACTTCACGCACAGCAAGGGGAGCTTCATATACTTCAAGTTTGAGTTGCTCAGGTTCCTCGTCTTCAAAGGCATGGCGGATGAGCAACCGCTGCCGTGCTGATCTAGTCTGTAAGTTTATGTGACAAGGTGAGCATACAACTTGTGATGCATTTTCTTGGTCTGTAGGTTTACGTGAGTTCTGATCCGATGGTGGCATTTTACATGCTGTTTTTGTTCTTCAGCGCCAGTTAACGATCTAAATGGTTCGGCATTCAGCAAAAGGATACCTGCATACTCACGTTGCAGTTTTTCAAATGCTGAAAGTTTCTTCAGACTCCAGATTGCCTTCACTTGGACAAAGTTGAGCCAGCGACCGTCGCCCACAACCACGGTGGCCACCTTGCTCCCCTCCTCCCTTCAGTTATCAGTTTAAATATGCAAATAGTCACTTCCTTTTGCAATTCTGGTCAGTTTAAATAATGGCTATTGAAGATCCATTTATACTTCCACATGGTTTCAGAATCTGGATAGAATCACTATAGCAGTTATGTGATTCATTCTGTAGCTTGCGTTTGGTACTTGGAAATAACAGAATAGAAATTTGGAATTTTTTTGACACGCCATGTAGTATACTGAAAACCTCCTTTATTCTAGCGCTGCTACACAACGCTAGTTAGGATGAGTACAACTACATTTTTATCTATCTGAAAAATGGTGCAAATATTTACTAGTACTTGCCTTGGTGATATGACACGTCCATGGTGCGATTTAATTAGATTCAGACTTCGATAGGCCAGCTGGCCAGGGCGTGTGCTTGTATTAGCATGGAACAGTTACTACTAATTAATGAAGAAAGCACACTTGTTCACATAAAGGAAGATATGTCTGTGTTAGTATTCGTGTTCTTGATCTTACCTGATAGACTTGTTTTTACTAATATAAACAATTAAAATCAGAATGTTTGCATAAATCATTCTCACTTTTAGTTGAGTACTAAGTATGTAGTGTCTTTAGTTCTTTGCTTATATTATAGTCAGAATTATACCGTGTGACTGAATAATGTGTTATTTAGTTAGCTAAGCAGTATCTTTAGTTTTCTGATGATTGCTCAACTCTCAATTCTGAATAAATAAGTAGCTGACCCTATTGGTTCTTTCTTTCTTCAGGGCTATGAGTTGATGGCCACGCTGCTGTTTTGCTCTGCTTGATAATTCTTTTACTGTCTAGACTGCTCTCTGCATAGTTTCCAGTTGCTTATAAAACAATAAAACAGTGGTGATGTGAGGTCCGACAATGGTTTGTAATTTTGGTTTCATCCCCAACCTCTCCAGCTAGCTTCTTCTTCACATCATATCATATTTGCACCTGCTGCTGCATCATGGATTCGATGGTCACCTACTAGCTAAGTTGCTTAGCTTGTATTGCCATCGAATTGGTCAATACTGTTTCACTTTGCTTGTTTCTTGTACTAGGTCTGTCAGTTACAGCATAAACAAACAAATTGCTTAGCTCTCAACTATGAATACATAGCTAGCTAAACTTGTTCTTTCTTTCTTTCTTTCTTTCTTTCTTTCTTTCTTTCTTTAGAGCTGTGACTTATATGGGTCAAGCTGTTGTTTTGCTGTACTCAATGATACTATTGCTGCCTGTATACTTATACATGTGGTGATATTTTCCTGAACTGAAGTTGTGAATGTACCATTATTTTCCTGCTGCTACTTATCCCTGGCTCACCTATTCTAGTTGGTTTCAATTGATATTTGTCTCATCCAGCACTCTGACTATAAATGTGTTGTTTTAATCCTGATGATGTTGTAGTATAAGGTGGAACACTATATTCCTATTTTAATCCAAAAGGAATAAAGCAATCATGTTTGTTTGCATGGTGTGTGTCGATCTCAAAATGGCGGACAAAACATGACAAGTGAACACTTTGAGGCTCAGTTTCCTGTTCCGTGTTGTAGTTTCTTGATTTATTTTGCATATGCAGCACATCATCTTGAATATCATCTGTTTGTATATGCTTAGGGTATGCATGATGCCTATGCTCTGTATTAGATCAGTATGTTAATATTAGTAGGCATATATCCATGTATGAGCAGTGCATAGTGCAGTTGGCCATATTCTAGCTCATATGGAACTTCCTGTGATATGGTGCAGTCCTGTTTTGTTTCATTGATTGCTTTTTATTTTATCCCTAACCATTTTTTGCTCTATAACATGTAGATGTTGGCGTTCGTTCATGTTTCGTCGCAAGCTCTAGGATGAAGAAGTGAAGAAGCATTTAGTTCAAGCTCATTGGAGCTAGTTATACTTTTATATAGATATTTAGTTGAAACACTCAATTTAGTTGTGTTCTTGGTGGCTGTAAACCTGATGTGAAGTATGTTTGATTATAAACGTGGTGTGAACTATGTTTGATTGTAATGTACCAAATTTGGTTGTTTGATCTGTTTGAAGTATTACTTCTCTTTTAAATCTGTTCTGATTTAAATATTTGTTTTTATTTACTAGAAAATTGAAATCTGAAGAATCTGACCCTGACCATTGGGACCCACTCAATTAGGACCCATTTGACTATTGGATCCGTCTTAAAAAAAGTAATTGTTGAGACAAAAAGGCCATGACCCAGAAAATAAAAAGGCCGAATTGCTTGCTAGGCACATGTAGCTATTAAAAATTGTCAGGAAAAAAATATAAGTGGGCTGAATTGTTGGGCCAGGCCCATGTAAAATAGCGAACTGGACCGGGCTGATTTTAACCAATGACCTTTTCAATTGGTCGCGATTTTGCCACGTTAGATTGCCACGTCGGATCCGACGTGGCCTCGGCAGACAACCAGTGACCAAAACAAAAAGTCATGGGTTCAACGACCAACACAGAGAAGGTCGCTAATTTCAGTTTACGACCGCCAGCTTTTAACCTTCTGTTTTTGGTCACAAAAAGGTCGCAAATGAAAAACTATGACCTTTCAGCGGCCAATAGTGAGGGTCACAAGTTGACATATTTCTTGTAGTGTCTATGAAAAATATTTGAATCTTCTCTGAATTCTTTTATGTATGATTGGTTATCTTTGCAAGTCTCTTTGAATTATCAGTTTGGTTTGGCCTACTAGATTGATCTCTCTTGCAATGGGAGAAGTGCTTAGCTTTGGGTTCAATCTTGCGGTGCTCGATCCCAGTGACAGTAGGGGAAACGACACGTATTGTATTGTTGCCCTCGAGGATAAAAAGATGGGGTTTATATCATATTGCATGAGTTTATCCCACTACATCATGTTATCTTGCTTAAAGTGTTACTCCGTTCTTATGAACTTAAGACTCTAGATGCATGCTGGATAGCGGTCGATGTGTGGAGTAATAGTAGTAGATGCAGGCAGGAGTCGGTCTACTTGTCACGGACGTGATGCCTATATACATGATCATACCTAGATATTCTCACAATTATTCGCTTTTCTATCAATTGCTCGACAGTAATTTGTTCACCCACTGTAATACTTATGCTATCTTGAGAGAAGCCACTAGTGAAACCTATGGCCCCCGGGTCTATTTTCCATCATACAAGTTTCCAATCTATTTTATTTTGCAATCTTTACTTTCAATTTATATCATAAAAATACCAAAAATATTTATTTTATTACCATTATATTTATCAGATCTCACTCTTGCAAGTGGCCGTGAAGGTATCGACAACCCCTTTATCGCGTTGGTTGCGAGGTTCTTATTTGTTTGTGTAGGTACAAGGCGACTCGCGCGTGGTCTCCTACTGGATTGATACATTGGTTCTCAAAAACTGAGAGAAATACTTACGCTGCTTTGCTGCATCACCCTTTCCTCTTCAAGGGAAAACCAACGCGTGCTCAAGAGGTAGCAGCTATCCCTACAAAATCATATAGTCTCGTCATGCTATGTCTTCTTAACACAAAGTATTTATCATGCACAAACACAAAGTAGTTATCATGCACAACCCCGATGACAAGCCGATCAATTGGTTCACACTTTTTAACGCGCTTCAGCTTTTTCAACTCTCACACTATACATGAGCGCAAGCCATGGATAAAGCACTATGGGTGCTATAGAGTATAATGATAGGGGTAAATATAGAGAAGACAAAAAAGTAGAAAGTCTCACATCGATGCGGCTAACCAACGGGCTATGGAGATGCCCATCGATTGATATCAACATGAGGAGTAGGGATTGCCATGCAACGAATGCAGTAAGACCTATAAGTGTATGAAAGCTCAATATGAAAACTAAGTGGGCATGCATCTAATCCTATAATGATAAATTCCCACTAGTATATGAAGGTGACAACATAGGAGACTCTCCATATGAAAAACATGGTGCTACTTTAGAGCACAAGTGTGGTAAGGGATACTAACAATGCCCCTTCTCTCTTTGTTTATTTATTTATTTCTTTTTTCTTTCTTCTTTCTTCTTTTCTTTTCTTTCTTTATTTTCTCTCTCATTGTCGGGAGCCTCATCCTGACTTGTGGGGGAATCATAGTCTCCATCATCCTTTCCTCACTAGGGCACTACTCTAAAAATGATAATGATGATCATCACACTTCTATTTACTTATAACTCAAAAGAAAATAAAAATTAGAACTCGATACCTATGGAAAAGTATGACTCTATATGAATGCCTCTGGCATGTACATGATGTCCAATGATCTAGCGTAACATGTATGAAAAATGACGAACGGTGCCTGAGCCACAATTACTATGTCAGCTATATGATCATGCAAAGCAATATGACAATGAATTCTCAAGTCATCAAACGGAAGCGGTGGAAGTTGCATGGCAATATATGTCGGAATGGCCATGGAAAAGCCATAATAGGTAGGTATAGTGGCTATTTTGAGGAAGATATAATAAGGCTTATGTGTGATAGAGCGTATCATATCACGGGGTTTGGATGCACCTGTGAAGTTTGCACCACGTCTCGATGTGAGAAAGGGCAATGCATGGTACCGTAGAGGCTAGCAAATTACGGAAAGGTAAGAATACGCATAATCCATGGACTCACATTATTCATAAAGAACTCATATACTTATTGCAAAAGTTTATTAGCCCTCGAAGCAAAGTACTACTACGCATGCCCCTAGGGGGATAGATTGGTAGGAATAGACCATCGCTCGTCCCCGAGTGCCACTCATAAGGAAGACAATCAATAATAAATAATGCTCCAACATCATAGCATAACAAGAGACTATACGTGCATGCTTCGGGAATCACAAACCTTAACACCAATGTTCTTACTAACCACAACCGTTTACTATTACCTCCCACATATTATCATCTCTATATCGCAAAACTATTGCAAGGAATCAAACATATCATATTCAGTGATCCATAAGTTTTATGTAGGATCTTATGACTAACCATGCAATTGACCAATTCCTTTTGACTCTCTAAATAGATATAAGTGAAGCATGAGAGTTTAATTATTTCTACAAAAGACCATGCTCTAAAAAATATAAGTGAAGCAAAAGAGCATTCTTCAAATAATGGTTTTCTATGTGAAGAGAAACAGGCAATCCACACTTCAAATGATATAAGTGAAGCACATGAAGCATTCTATAAAGCCATACTCGAAAGGTATAAGTGAAGTGCAATGAGCATTCTATAAATCAACCATGGACTATCTCATACCAGCATGGTGCATAAAAGAAAAATGGAAAAGCTAAATGCAAAAGATGCTCCAAGATTCACACATATCACATGAACGAAACGAAACCAAAAACATACCGATACTTGTTGAAGAAAGATGGGATGCCTTTCGGGGCATCCCCAAGCTTAGACGCTTGAGTATCCCTGAATATTTACTTTGGGTGCATTGGGCATCCCCGAGCTTGATCTCTCGCCTCTCCTCCTTCTCCTCATATCGAGACCTCCTCGATTTTTGATCACTTCATCCACACAAAACTCAACAGAAAGTTTGGTAAGATTCGTTAGTATAATAAAGCAAATCACTACTCTAAGTACTATTGAAAACCAATTCATATTTTGTTTTTACATTGTAGCTACTTTAATATAACTTTTTCATGGCTCAATCCACTGATAGAATCGATAGTTTCATCAAAACAAGCAAAACAATGCATAAAAATAGAATCTGTCTTAAACAGGACAGTCTGTAGTAATCTGAACATTCACCATACTTCTGGTACTCCAAAAATTCTGAAAAATTTAGGAAAAATAAAAATTTTGTATAGAAAGACAGTGCAAAAAGTTTAAGAAACGTTTGACGTTCTAGTAAAAAAATGTAAAATCGCGCACTACAGCCAAAGTTTCTGTTTTGCACTGCACAAACCAACAAGCAATCTAAACATCCTAAAGGCAAACCTTGGCACATTATTTTTATAATACAATGGAATTGTACAAGGGGATAATTATTTTGTTGAAAAGTTTCTGTAATTAAGATTCACAAAGTTTCCGTGAGCATGAACAAAGTTCAAGGAGCTCCCCCACTTCAACAATGCTTGTCTCTTTCACTTTCACTTTCCTTTTTGAAAACTTTTGTGTTCCCCTCTATATGTTTTGTTTTTAAACTTTATAAAAGCACTCAACAGAAATAAATGACTCTCTAAAACTTCCGGATTGTCTCGCTGGCAACGCTTTCTTTAATAAAGCCATTAAGCTAGGCATAAAGTGCTCAAGTAATGGATCCACCCGGATCCCAAAGTATATCAAAGCCAATTTTAATTAGCAATGATTTGGCATTTATTAGTGAGCACAAAGCAACATATCTCAAGAAATGACGAAGTCTAACTCTCTTCCTATGCATCGGCATGTCATACAAGAACAATTCATGCACATCAAGTAAAGGCCAATACATAGCATAAGTAGTTTCTTGCAATTTTATCGTGTTGGAAACATAGGGAGGTGGAGATATAGTTCCTCTCTATTAATAATTGAAGTAGGAGCAGCAAGCACATTCATATTATATTCATCAAAATCATCATGTGCAACGGTAAAAGGCAACCCATCAATATAATCCTTAACAAGAGCAAACTTCTCCGATATAGTGTAGTTGGGAGAATTCAAAAAGATAATAGGACTATCATGTGTGGGTGCAATAGCAACAATTTCATTCGTATTATAAGTAAAAATAGCAAGTTCATCTCCATAAGCATAACTCATATTGGCATCATGGCCACAAGCATAGCAAGCATTAAGTTCATCAAAAAGGGATATTTCAAATGAAAAAACATGATCATAGCAATTATCATAGCATTCATCCTTTGGTAAGAACGAAGGAACATTAAACAATGCATGAGTTGGGGGGTTACTCTCATTAGAAGGCAGGCACGGGTGATCAATCCGGTCTTCCTTCGCTTGTTCTTCGCTCTCCTCATGATCTGTTTCATCCAATGAGCTCACAATTTCATCAATTCCTTCTTCCATAGACTCCTGCAAAATATTAGTCTCTTCTTGCACAGCAGAGACTTTCTCATTAAATGCATCAATATCGGAATTGTATTTATAATTATCATAGCAATATTTAAGGATAGCAAAATTTTCAGGTCTATAAACTAAATCATCAAAATCTTCAAACTTTTCAAACAAAGATTCAATTTCATAAGCACCCTTAAAAGCAACAAATTCTTCTATTCGTTCCACATCATAGTAATCATATATACCTCTAGCATAAGAAGCCAAGGTTTCATTATCACTAAATTCACATGAAAAGGGAAGATGTGGAGCATTCATCCTAGAGCAACAAGTATAATCATATCTCAAGCATAGCTCCTGAGCATACCAATGCAACATATGAATTTTATCCCATAACAATTTCCCTTTATGAGTCAAGTGATAATCCCTAAAGTATTCACGTTGATCGAATGTTACTCCCATTATATAGTTGATTGGGGTTTTCTCGGGATTATCAAAGTAGTGCATAATATCTTTTACATAATGAGCATCGAGGGTTTTAGGAGGATCCCCATCTCCATGAGTAGCAAGTACCACTAATTTATTTGGTGTTTCGTGTTCCATATCCATAACTAAAGATAGAGAACAACTTAGAACATGAAATAAAAAACTACTTAGTGATAAAGCAAACAAGAAAACACGAGAATATTCACCCCACACTATTGCTCCCCAGCAACGGCGCCAGAAAAAGGTCTTGGTAACCCACAAGTATATGGGATCAATTGTAGCCTCTTTCGATAAGTAAGAGTGTTGAACCCAAAGAGGAGCTAAAGGTAGAACAAATATTCCCTCAAGTTCTATCGACCACCGATACAACTCTATGCACGCTTGACGTTTGCTTTACCGGAAACAAGTATGAAACTATTTTGCAAGGATAAAACTACGAGTACTTTGCGGAGAACAAAACTACGTATAAATTTCAAAGTAATAAAAGTGTAAAGCTTTTGTCAATAAGAAAGTCATTTGTCCCTAGGCAATCGATAACAAGTACCGGTAATCATTCTTGCAATTTTATATCAGGGAGAGGCATGAGCTAACACACTTTCTCTACTTGGATCATATGCACTTATGATTGGTACTCTAGCAAGCATCCACAACTACTGAGATCATTAAGGTCGTGAAACCCAACCATAGCATTAAGTATCAAATCCTCTTTACTCCCATACGTCATACCCCAGTTACTCGGGTTTAAGTTTCTGACACTCTCGCAACCCACCGTAAGCAAACCATGAACATATTGCAACACCCTACAGAGGGCCCCCCTCAAGTTTGCGCGAGAACGGAGGGCACCGTAGGACAGCACCATAAATAAAATATATAATCATACCAACCTAGATCACAATTAACCCACAGGACAAAACGGATCTACTCAAACATCATAGGATAACCATATATAATTGGGAAATAATATAGTTGAGCACCATGTTTAAGTAGATATTACAGCGGGGAGAAGAGGTGTTACACCGCTGCATAGAGGGGGGGGGGAGTTGGTGTTGATGGTAGCAAGATTGTTGATGTAGATCGCCGTCCCGATCGTTTCCCCGGTGGAACTCCGGCGCCACCAGAAGCGAGGGGGAGAGAGCCCCCCTCCTTCTTCTTCTTCCTTGGCCTGCCCCCTAGATGGGAGGAGAGTTCCCCCTCTGGTCCTTGGTCTCCATGGCGGCGGAGGGGCGGGAGCCCCTCTAAGATTGGATCTCCCTCTCTGTTCTCTTTTATTTCGCGTTGCCAGATCTGCCTGAAAAGCGTTTCATATATTCCTGGAGATCCGTAACTCCGATTGCGCTGACATTTTAACACGATTTGTTTTTGGATATAAGCTTCCTTGTGCCCGAAGTAGAGGTCCAACGAACGTACGAGGTGGGAACAACCCACCACCGCGCACCAGGGGCCTCTGGCGCACCCTGGTGTCTTGTGCCCTATGTGGGCCTCCGTTTGCGGTGATTCCAACTCCCAAAAATCACATATATTCCAAAATAATTCTCCGTAAAATTTTATTGCATTTGGACTTCGTTTGATATGGATATTCTGTGACACAAAAAACATGCAGAAAACAGGAACTGGCACTGGGCACTGGATCAATAGGTTAGTCCAATAAATCATATAAAAAATTGCCAAAACTGTATAAAAGTTGTATAATATTGGCATGAAACAATAAAAATTATAGAGATGATGGAGACGTATCAGAGACGCAACTGCATGCTATTCTTTGGGCCGTCCATGACGAAAAAACCATGGTAGAAGCGAGGGCGAGGAACATTTCGGGGAGTTCGCAGTTACGGTGGGTGGTCGGGGCCGAGCGATGCATGGAGGTTTGCGCATTTCTCTCATACACTACGCGTGTGTGTGCGAGGCGTTGGGCTCTAACTAAACCCGAGCGAGGCGTTCTCTTACTGAACCCGAGTGATTACACCAGCTATGTTACTGAACCCGAGCGATCGACCCCTTGGCTGGTAACTGAACCCGAGCGATTCCTTCGCTACTACTGCTGACTGAAGCCGATCGAACCAGCTGTTGCCTCTTGTTGAACAGTGACCTTTGTTGGGGGTTCGATGAACAGTTTTCGGTGGGGGTTGGATGAACAGGACCCCGTGGTAGGAGAGGCTATTGCCACTGGATGAACAGGACCCCAATCGAGCCAGTTGGGGGTGGACGAACAGGACCCCGTGGAGGGCTAGTTGTACAGTAGTCGGTGGAGGCTAGATGAACATGATCTCGTGGATGAACAGTAGCTGGTGGAGGCAGGAGGGATACGTCATGGATGAACAGTCGCAGGTGAAGGCTGGAGGAGGTCGACGGTGGATGAACATTATCCTGTGGAGGCTGGAGAAAGGCGGTAGACGGTGGATTTACAGTAGCCCGCGGAGTCCCATTTTGCGGTACACCACACCCCTCCCAATGAACAGGACCCTGTTTCGACCATAGGAGGTCAAAGATAAGTCCGTTTCCTCCGTTTTGCGGTACGCCACACCCCTCCCGATCAACAAGACCCCGTTTCGACTGTAGGAGGTTGAATAGAAGTCTGTTTCCTCCATTTGCGGTCCGCTAGACCCCTCCCGATGAACAGGATCCCGTTTCGAGCGTAGGCGGTTGAACAGAAGGCCGTTTCCACCATTTTGCGGTACGCCAGGCCTCGTTTCGGCTGTTCCGTCCAAGCCGGTTAGCTCTCGATGAACAAGGCACATTCCGTTACCTCCTAATGAACACGATGTAGTTTCTCCGTGCCGACCCAGCCGGTTGGCCGCCATTGAACATGACGTAGTTATTGTACGTGTTCGAGACCCCTCCCATATGTACGTACTTAGCCGTATTTACTTTCTTGCAGCATGGCTATACATACATGTACATGATATAGAAGGGAGTGCGTGACATGCTACGTTCGCGCCTCTACTACGACACATGCCGCTCCTTACTCGGTCACGGTTCATCACTGCAAAGAGACCGATCGACCAGTATGTACGTACACGTTTGCGACGAGACAGACAACCCTACATACGGTTCGACCGGGTGGGTCCCAGCTGTCAGGGAGGATAAGGAGGCACTTCCTTGTGTGCGAATATATAGCTGGTGGGTCCCAGCTGTCAGGGGGAAGAATCATTTTTTGGTAATATGGACACACTTCCTTGCGTGCGAATATATAGCTGGTGGGTCCCAGCTGTCAGGGGGAAGAATCATTTTTTGATAATATGGACACACTTCCTTGCATGCGAAAATGTAGCTGGTGGGTCCCAGCTGTCAGTGGCAGGAATAAGGAGGCACTTCATTCTGTGCGAAGATATACGTGGTGGGTCCTAGCTTTCAGGGGGAGGAATAATTTTATTTTCGCGTAATAAGGAGGTGGTTGCATGCGTGCATCCATGGACCTTGTGCGTCCCCACTGTCATCCTCTCCACGTACAGTTCTCTTCCAATGACTCTCGTTTGTTGACCACGCCGCGCCGATCGCATCCAAGGTGGTGGACGATAGCGAGGCCCCGGACAGCAATGAGCCAGAGATGGGAAGACGCGGGAGTGGAGTTGCAGAGGGAGAGGTGTACGAGGGTTAACTCGTTCTAGTGCGGCGTGATTCGGTAGTCGGTGGAGAATAACAGAAGGTGTGGAGGGGCGGAGGGATGGCCTGGCTGACGGTGGGGTAGCGCTTCACAGTGAAGCGTGCTAAGCAGAGCTGCTAGCAGTAGGTGGTCCCGGCAGCACTGGAGGAAGAAGACGAGAGATTGAAGATGGATGCCGGTCGTTGGATGTAAATCCAACAGCTATCGATGTCAGAATCATTTGTTGATTGAGTTGACAATGACCTGCGTTGCCTTCGACCTATTGTCCCACATTTCAGCCTCCAAAAATGTGGCACATATTCAACCAACTTTTTTAGAATTTACAGTCCATTTGATCATTTTTTTGAGAATTACAGTCCATTTGCTAGGCTGGGTGAACAAATAATGTAGCGTCCATGCGCCCCATTTTTTTAAAATTACAACCCATTTTCACTCTCTCGAAATACATGAATTTGCTGGGCTGGCTGAACAAATAATGTAGCATCCATTCGGCCCATTTTTTCCTAAAAAATTACAGCCCATTTGCACTTTCTCGAAATACACGATTTTGATGGGCTGGTTCTAATTATAATATTGGGTTGGGCGCAGCAATGTTATCAAAAAATAAACAGGGGCTGAGCATTCTGCTATAAATATATTTAAATAATAAGTGATTTATTATTACATTGGTCCTTAAATCTTACCAAGCTTTTGTACACAATCACCAGGATTTTCGTTGCCTTATTAAAAAAAATCTAGGATTTTATTGTTAAAACATTATTTTTATAATTAATAAGACGTGGGATATTTTTCTTGTATATGTAAGTATCTGTTAAATATATGATGACAATAACAACAATATATAATAACATATAAAATAATATAAATATATATATTATAGTTAGAAGGGAAACATAAGTTGGACCCGACGTTCCTATTCTTATATAGAAAAATAGAACAGACCTCTGCGTTTTCTTTAAAAAAAATACAGAAGTTGGGTTGTGGATGTTTCAGGAAAATTAAAACTTAGGATGGGAGGTCCATAGGCCGGTCGATACATGACGGCCTACAAGAAAATACAAACCGACATGTCATGGGCTGCGCATGTTAAAAAAGAAAGCCTAGACGGGGAGCGCACAACCCAGCTGATACTTGCTAGCCCACTGATAATAAATAATACTCCTCTTTGTTTCTTTTTAGTCTGCATATAAGATTTGTTCAAAGTCAAACATTGTAAAGTTTGACCAATTTTGTAGAAAAAATATGAACATCTACAATACTAAAGCAATATGGTACGAAAATTAATTTCATGATGCATCTAACAATATTGATTTCATATTGTGAATCTTGATTTTTTTCTATAAACCTAGTTAAAGTTAACGAAGTTTGACTTTGATCAAATCTTATATGCAGACTAAAAAGAAATGGAGGGAGTACCTGCCAGCTCCCCGGCTTCGTATTAAATTTATCTCATTTAGTAACTACGTTGAAGCACCTCAAAAAATGTAACTATATTGACAAACCCGTGGGCCCCAATGTCAGTATAGCATTAGGAGGAAGTACTTTTTCAATGAGGCACTTGCTTGCGTATGGCCATGGACCTTGTGGGTCCCGACTGTCCGCCTCTCCACGTACAATCCTCTCCAGATTCCTCTTGTTTGTTCAGCATGTTCACAACGGCAGACAGCGGCGCCGCGGCGAGCGCACAAAGGCGGAGGATGACGTCCAGGCTCCGGACGAGAACGAACCGGAGCTGGGGAAGGCATGCTACAGTAATGGTAGATGTCGTGCCTAATTTCTAGCAAAACTACTAAACTAGCCCAGTGGCCAAGTGACACTACCCGACCGTTGTTCTGCCCGGGTTTGATTCCACCTGATGCAGTGAAAATATCTCTAAATTTTTTGCTTCTGCCATTATTGACATGTGGGTCCCCATTGTCATCTACGCACACCACCTCCAACACTTTCCAAAATCCGTCCCTCGTTTTCTCTATTTTTCCCACACTCAACATTGTGTGGGCATTTTGTAAATAAACTATCTTTTTGACTGTGCATCATATGAAGATATGCTATGCATGAATGTTAATCAACATGATGTAACTGCCTGGTAGTTCCATTTTCGACCATGAATAAAACTTCGAACATGATGTTATCCTTGTTTGAAAAGGGCGTGTTAATATAAATGCTCCGCCTCTGAAACTTGCAATTTCTTATCTGAAACTGAAACTTGCAGTTTCTTCTCTGAGAATCACATTGTCTGCACTTTTATATGAAACTACATTTGAATTAATAAAATACTTCATATGCTCAATACTACAAATCTGAAATTCAAAAGACATTCATATCTGAAAGTACTCTCAAAATACACAACACAAAACACAATTCACAACCTGCAAATACTGACAACCCTAAACTCCCCCTGACAATTCACAACATGCCCGACTATTGGGTTGGGGGGGAGGGGGGCAGTCCCCTCCTATTCCTCGGCGGCAGACAACCGCCCTGTGATACAAGGTGAACAGCGAGGGAGAGGATGGCGGAGAAGTGTCGTCAGGGCCAACTGCTTTTCCCCTCTTGCAGTTGGGTTCAGTCGACGAAGACTCCACCGGCTCGCTCTCGCACAACACCCTCACAAACGGCACCCTATAGATGCTCGACCCTTCAATCTCTGGTGGATGCTCCATCTTGGATCGATACTCCCACCACTGCTGCCTCACGATCGGATTCAGTGAATCTGTTTGCTCCATGGCCTAGAGGAGCAGCTCTATGTACTCCCACGCGACTCCCTTCGGGAGTATTGCCGCCTTTTCGCTCTGTTGCAGATATTTGGCCATGGATATCACCGTCGCCACTAATTGGCCCCTGTTGTCAAACCAAGACTGTATCTCCAACATTCTAGCTAGCTTCATAGGGTCACCGTCTGCGATCCTCACGTATCGGTTGTACTCCTCCATCGATCTACTTCTCCACAGCACCTTCACTCGTCGGCGGTGGTTTTTGAATGGAAGAGGAGAGGAGCGGCACTGGTTTTGGATTAGAACGGGAGAGGAGTGGCGCTGGTTTTGGATTGGAATAGGAGAGGACGGACGGTGGTTTTGAAATGGAAGAGGAGAGGAGCGATGCTAGATTTGGATTGGAACAGGAGAGGAGCAGCGGTGGTTTAAGAGGAGAGGAGCGGCGCTGGTCTTGGAAGTATTTTTTTGTTTTGCGTATTTTGGGTCAAAGTTTGACCACATACTGTATTTGACAAGCAAAATGTGAATGCATGTCATCAAAAATTGTATCGTTTGGTTCGTATCTGAATGTACTTTCAAATTATATTATTTTTGCAACCTATAATATATATTTTATTTGTGAAACTCATGGTCAAATGTGACCCAACATACAAGGGAGACTAGTTAATGTGGGGTTACTTTCTTATTGATGGGTAAATTGATTTTGATTTTGATCCCGTCACAGCACGTCGGCCCTCTTGTCCAATCGTAAATCGCTGCCGCACGCTCCTCTCCCTATTATCCATTGCAAAACCACCTCCTCCCCTCTCCATCATCTCCATTCCTAAACCACCGTCTCTCCTCTTCCTCTTCTCCATCACAAAACCACCCCGTCTCCTCTCCATCTTCTCCATTGCAAAACCACCATCTCACCTCTCCCTCTTCTCCATTGCAAGACCACCGTCTCTCCTCCCATCTTCCAAAGCTAGCACCGGACCTCTCAGAAGGACATCTATGGAGAGGATGCAGCAGTGAATCGGGCAGATCGCCAGTGGCGACCAGGAGAAGTTAGCCAAGTTGAAGGAGATCCTTACTTGGTTTGACAACAAGTGGGAGATTTCGGGGACGGTTAGGCCCATGTGGCAATGTATGCGAAAGAGCGAGACGGCGGCGATGAGGGCGGCGATGTCCTCCTCGGCGTCAGTCACACCGCAGTCCTTCGAGTTCATCTAGTATCTCCTCTGCGCAATGGAGCAGACAGATTCACCCGAGGCGAAAGTCAGGCGAAGGTGGTGGGCGTACTGGTCAAAGGTCGAGCATCCAGAGGATAACGAATCGATCGAGTACGGTGTGCCGTTTGTGAGGTGCAGTGCCAGTCGGAGCCACAGGAGTATTTGTTCTCCCACCGCAAGAGGAGGCCGGATGGCAAGACATCGCTTCCCCGCAGTTCTCCATGATTCCCTCGCCGCTCACCTCGTTTCAACGGCGGCGGTAGGGTTTAGGTAAGCTTCACAGTAACCTAATCTTCCATCTGCTCATGCTTACAATCAGTGTGACGGCTAATGAAAATCATGCTTACAATCAGTCTCCGAGTACTACGCCAATCACCCTAAAATAGCTCCGGACCAAAAACAAAGTTGTGACATTGTGTACAAATAAAGAAAAATAGATTGGTGCTTCTTTGAGAAAAGAGTACTACCTAGAAAAGTGCCAATATAAGCTACTAGTATTAGATTAGAGGATTTGGTGCCGAGAAAGATCCGTCCACAGAGAGCGCCACCCATCCCACTGGTGGTGGTGGATGCTAATGCTTAGATGGAGCATGGTTGGTGTCGGTAATTTTTACTTGACACCTCGCACTCTGCATATATGCCGGTTCCATCCATACATTTGTGTAGTTCCACCAAAATGCAGCTGAATAACCCTGTTTGCACAGATAATGAAAAAGCGTGTTTACATTATAGTGACACTAATTGATGAAACATACACTAATAAATAGAAGGTAATATTGTGATAGTATCATAGTATGCCATGCTGCGAGGGCGAGATGGTCCCTGCGACGCTTCATACGGTAGGCCTCATACTGGAAATCGACCCAATTCTCCTCGATACACCTTCTACCAGTGATGAACATCAGTGTACAGCGGTAGTACAAGGAGGGATCTTGAGACATTCCAATCTCTATTTTTGTGCATATCAACTAAAATTAAGCACTCTAGTTTGCAGAAACACTTAAACATTTACAATGATTGACAAAACATATACTAACAAAGAGAAGCACTTTCTTTATCCACATTGGAAATGAAATGATAGATAGGACAGTCGCTCTATTTTAACTGTATTATTACTTTATTTTATCAGTGGCACTAGGGTCGAGCAGGTGGAAAGCGAGGTGTACCGTGGGTCGCAAGGATGGAGGCCGGGGGTGCTTAGAGTGGGATGTTGAAGCTGGCTCTTTCAGTCCCTATCTTCCCCCCTCCCTGATGTTTCTGTGGTAGCATTTGGGTTGTAATCCAAACTTAGTCGAGCTGGTGTTGCGTCCCCCTACATGCCTAGCTTATGTGGAAAACTTGTCTCCTGCTAGTACTCAGTCCGTTCTAGTAGTAGTTGCATAACTGCCCATTTTGTAACACCCCCAGTGTCATGCTACAGTAATCCCCTGTTAATTGTGCCATGTCATCACATTTACTGTTGCTAATCTTCACTTGATCCAAAATCACAATTCAAATTCAAATCTAATCTGAAGTCAAAAATTCATATTTGTCAGACATGAAAACTAAAATGTTCATCTTGTGGCAAATAATAATTTGTTAATATTGGTGGTGAACCAACATTTTTGCAAGGTGTTTAAATGGCCTAAACCAATTAAAGCAGTGGCTAAAACAATAGATTAAATGGCCTTTTAATTTATAAAAATTGTAACCTTTTTCAAAAGCCTCACAATATTTTTGTGGCAGTGCATAATAATTCTTTGAAATTGTTTTGGCTAGTGGCATATTTTTGCAAGGTCATTTGTGGCTAAAAGAAAAAAAAAGCAAAAGCTGCTGGAAAAATAATAACAAAAAAAGAGAAAAGGAAAAGCAGAGGGGAGAGAAAGCCCCTACCCCACTTAGGCTTCAGCCCACCCGAGCCAGCTGGCCCAGCAGGCCGGCCCATGCCCCTTCCCAGTCGCTCTCCCCTCCCTCATGTTCCACCCACCTCGTGCGCGCGCCGAGCGCGCCCCCACCGCACCCGCTCACCGACGTTGAGGTGGATAAGCCTCCCCGACACCTCGGTCCCCTCCTCCCTTGCCACTCCCATTTCCCCTCGCCCGCTCTGCCTCTCCCTCTCCCCACTAGACCCCCCTCGAGCTCTCTCCCTCTCCACCGAGCGCGTCCGTCGCCGCTCGCTGTCGCAGCCGCGGCCACCGGCATCGTTCTACCCTTCCAAGGTGCCCAAGGACTCCGCCGGTTTCTGCCTCATCGCCTGGCGCTGTCGCTGGAGCTAGCAAGACCCGCAACATCGGATCCCCTTCTTCTTCCTCCCCGGGCCGTCGGACACTGCAGCCATTGATTCAGCCTTCCCCTGCGCTCCTAAACTACCAAGGGCCATCGGCGTGCCGCTCGGTGAGCTCCTCCGCCACCTGGTCCTCTCCATTAGGTTTCTCACACGCCGTAGCTAGCTGTCGCTGCGTCTGTGCTCGGCTCGTTGCTGACGAGCTTGTGGCCATCGTGTGGTCGATGTCACCGCCGTTTGAGGCCATGGTCGAACTCCTGGTGCTCCCAGGAGCCCAACAAGCACGAGCCCGTGCTTCCTCATACCCCCTAGCGCTGGATCCGTCGACGCCCGAACTCCGGCGTCCGCTCCGCCGCTCGCCACCGTTATCTCCAGCCATTTCTGACCAAGCTCCCCATAGTTCGATGCGCCTCGACGCACTCGCCTGTTCAGAGCCAAGCACGCATCGAACGAATCCCCATAGCGCGATCCCCATCCACGCCCGAACAGCTGTCTGCCGTGCTCGTCACCGACGTTGTTTTTGGCCACCCCCGTGCGTTCTGACGTCGTAGATAGACGTGGGGCACCCTCCTCGTTCGAATGCAAGAAACAATGCTTGATTTGGTGCCCCGTAGACGAATCCCGACGCTCGCCGGTGTTCGGCCGCTGCGCGCGAGCTCGCCGGAGCTACTCCAGCGGCTCCGCTGGGCTGGCACACCTGGGGCCACCCCTGAGTCGCTGCCAGCGGGCCTCACGAGCCCCATTGACTAGGTTGACCCAGTCAACATGCTGACTGGGCAGCCCCCAGCCACTGACATGTGGGCCCCTCTGTTAATTAGTCTAATACACGTTTTATAAATAAAAGTAATTAGATTAACCTAAACACTCACTAACACCCGGGGCCCACACCCCCTAATTAACCCTGCTAGATTACTTAATCCACTGTTAAGCCAACAGAGGCCGACATGTGGGTCCCACTGGACCCACAGGTTAGGTTTGACCCTGGTCAGCGAGTCTGTTGACTGCTGACATCACCCCCATGCAATGATGATGTCATAATTGCATTTCTGTTAAAATTAAATAATTTCAGGAATGTTTAAATCTTTAGAAATTCGTAGAAAATAATCTGTAACTCAGATGAAAAAGTTTTATACATGAAAGTTGCTCAGAACAACGAGAATAATCAGAATTCGCGATCCATTTAACTGTCAGATGCCTCTAACTATCTGAACATGGAACATTCCCCCTCTGGTCATCTGTGTGGCACAGGTCCGGAACCGGGAAAACATTCCTGGTTGAATCCCCCCTTCACCTATATCGTGCAGTACTACGTTAGGTCGACCCTAGTTCTGCTTTTCGTCATGTCATGCTTAGTAGTACCTCTGTTTGCTCTATATTTACTATTTCTTCCCCCTCTTCTCTCCGGTAGACCCTGAGACCGATGATGCCCATGTGATCGACTACGTCACCGACGACACTTCTCCCTTTTCAACAAAGCTTCCAGGCAAGCCCCCCCTTTGATCATCCCGATATCGCCCATTCCATTCTCTCATGCTTGCATTAGATTTTGCTACTATTATTGTTTGCTCCTATTCTGATGCATAGCCTGCTTTTGTAACCTGCTTATTGTTACCTACCTACTTATCCTAAACTGCTTAGTATAGGTTGGTTAGTGATCCATCAGTGACCCTCACCTTGTCCTTGTTGCCCCCGCTTCGTCATCGATGACTCGAGCAACATGATTGAACACCAGGCCCCGGCACCGCACATCACTTTCCCCTTAGTTGCTCGACACTACTAGGTTACTATTGAGTGCCGAGGGTGGTGCCTCATGAGCACTTCTGATGTTAACCTTGCAGGTTAGTTCATTGGTTAGGGTCATCGAGGGTGATTCCTCCTTGACCACTTCCGATAATGACTCTGTCGTGCAACCCCTCAAGTGTGGACCAACGAGAGGGTGGTTCCTCCAAGTCCACCTTGATGGTTACATCAGGTGGAATTCCATCGAGGGTGATTCCTCAGGGTTACCCTTGGTGTTAGACACACGGTTATTATGTTTACTAGGACTTTACACTGAACCATGTTACTAAAGACGGGTCAGCCCCGAGGGGTACCCGCGCGAGCTTAATTGCGAGTGATGTGGAGTCAGGCTGACTTGGAAGGTCCCCACAAGATAATTACGAGGTGTGGCCGGGCATTCTTAGCCCTTGCCACGAGTCCTCGAGATGGGGCGATGGGGTCACATCTTTCGTGAGTCTTTGCTTGTTGCCGCGCGTTCATAATCCACTACGATTTGGATATTTGATCTAAGGGGCCTCTGGCCCGATAGCACTAACCATCACGTGGGCAAAGTATGGGCATTCTGTGTCATATGCATCAGCCGAAGCTTAATAGACGTCATGTGACTGAGCGGCGTGCGCCGGGTTGGATTGCGTAAGCACTTGCCTTTTTAAGGAGGTAGCTAGGTCTGCTCACTGGCCACCCACGCAACATGCAGGAGTTACCGGGGCGATGGCCCAAGAACCCTAGGGGCATAGATTTCGTCCGGCGTGCTGACCTCTCTATTAAGCCTAGGTCGGGTTGCGGCGTATTGTTTGGCCGAGGCCGGGCATGACCCAGTAAAGTGTGTCCGGCCGGAGTTAATCGAGCATGGTGGGTAAGTTGGTGCACCCTGCAGGGAAGAAAACATCTATTGATAGCCAGTCCTACGGTAAGGGACGCTTGGAGTTGTATCCCGATCGATACAACTAGAACTTGATGCTGAGGCATGTAATGGAAATGATGGCTCTGGGACTGTTTTCTTGCAGGGAGTTGAGGAAGTGATCTCTGGGCGATGTTATAACATGCTTACTAATATTATATTATGCCACTCTTATCTCTTCTGATGCTGCGAGATCCTTGGAGCTGCTTGAAGATTCTAGTCTTTGATAGGCTAGGCTTTCCCCTTCTCTTCTGGCATTCTACAGTTCATTCCACAGATACTACCATTGACACAGATGCATATGTAGTGTAGATCCTTGCTTGCATGTACTTTGGATGAGTACTCACGGTTGCTTTGCTCCCTCTTTTCCCCATTGTCCATTCTTCTCGGATGACGCAACCAGATGACGGAGTTCAGGAGCCAGATATCACCACCGTCGATTACTACTACACCGAGGGTGCCTACTACTACGTGGAGACCGCCGACGACCAGGAGTAGTTAGGGGGCTCCCAGGCAGGAGGCCTTGCCTTTTGGATTGATGTTGCTTTTGTGCTAGCCTTCTTAAGGCAAACTTGTTTAACTCATGTCTGTACTCAGATAATGTTGCTTCCGCTGACTCTTGTGTATTCGATCTTATGTATTCCAGCCCTCGAGGCCCCTGGCTTGTAATATAAAGCTTGTATTATTTGAATTTGTGTCTAGAGTTGTGTTGTGATATCTTCCCGCGAGTCCCTGATCTAGATCATACACATTTGCATGTATGATTAGTGTATGATTGAATCGGGGGCGTCACATGTTTACACTTAGATGTTGTCGGATAATGGTTCTCTATGGTTGGGTTTCTTTAATGAAATCAGAGGAAACCCCCTCTTTCGATATATAAAAAAATCAGTGGCACTAGCGGTGCCAAAACATTGCCTCGAATTAATAGTGCCACTAGATTAAGGTGCAAAATAATAACATGACTGCTTTATCATGGCAGTGCCAAAATAGTAGCACAAGTGCAGACTCAACATGCAGGATCTTTGGCAAAATGGTCAGACCAAAAAGGAACATACCTCGTGATGGGAACCATATCTGCAGTGAATGCCATCGTAGAAGGGATGACACCAGTCACCAACATGGATGATTCAATTCATGGGACCTTTTTGTGCGGTTCACCTAAAATGAAGCTATGTCCCATGAGATAACAACTTCTTCTTCATCAGTTTCAATAAAATTGAGCAACATCAAGGTTGGTCATGAAGCTCATGGAATGTTCAACTATAATTTGGATATCATTTGTGCAGTTCAACTAAGATCAGGCGTGAAATATATATATCTCTGTTTGCACAAAAAGGTGGAATGGAGGGTGACTAACAAGTGATGAAACATACATCAAATGAAAAGAAGCATGTTCCTTATTTGAATGGCGATCCTACAAGGACGGTAGCAATTTCTAAAGCAGCAGCATTGCCAGATATTAGTGCGGGCATTAGGATTAACTATGACAACCATTAAATACGACATTACTTTAATGGTGCCACCGCTTCATTTTACTAGCAACATTACATTAACAGCTGCTAAAGAGTTGGTATTTGGACACGGGAGAGTAGGCAGACCAGTATAGTTGCATTTCTAATGAAAAGAAGCAACTTATCTTAATGGGAAATTAGCAAGACATGAAAAACAGTGCCATTGATTCATATTACTAGAGGTATTACATTGAAAACCACATTGGTTTAACATGTCCTTACTTTTAACAGTGGGACTGCTACATTTTACCAGTGGCATTACATAAGAGGGGCTCGGGGCAACAAATATCAAAACAGGATATCTGGGTTGGTCCCATATTGTTCGGTATGGCCACCTTATACTGTGCGAGGCTGGCAAATCTAGTGTTGGACATACTCTGTTGACTTGTCCCCCAGTCCCTACTTTCTTCCCTTTTTCAACCAATACATCAGTTTATATTGAGTTTGTATTGTGTTTTCCTTTATTTCCCTATTAGACCAAGAGACCAATTGGATATCCAGTCTCTGCTACTTTTTGCCCACATTATTTCCTCTTTCGACCAAGTCCTAGATTCAGGTAACAAATCTCCCCCACCCCCACCCCCACCCCCTGTCTTCCCTGTTTGAACCAAGTAGTACTAGATTCGACTGCATGGAGTAGTTTTACCTCTTAATTGTAAAAATTTAGGTGGCTTTCGAACAGCCAATCGATCCTATCTACAAGGGGGGATGAGAAATAGTAAAAGATACAAATGCAACGACGTGAGAAGCTGGGGAAGTAGAGCAAGGCTGGTTTCGAAGGAAGTTATGCCTAAGGGTCGGCGGGATGTCGCTAGGTGGGCGGTAGGATGTCGAATCTTCCCATACTACTGCAGCGAGGAAGAAGGGTTCGGAGGCCCTCCCTAGCCGGCGCTGCGTGGGAGAGAACGGCAAGTCATGCTGATCGGGGCGCGCCGATAGTGGGCAAGAGCCGTCGCCGAGGACGACCGCGTGAACATTGCACCTTCTCACCTTCTCCGGCGGAGGGGATCCGGCTGGATCTATGACCAGCGGTGAGCAGAGAGAGTGTAGCCACCGCTGTCGTGTTTAGATCTAGAGAGGATGAGAGAGTGTGAAGAGAGCAACACTAGCAAGCAAGCACGGAGGCTCCTGCCTATATAGTGAAGTAGTTTTCTTTTATCTACCGAAGCCGGCTTGACCTCGTCTATGATTGTCGAGAAGTCTTCATGCAAGTGCCCCGGAGGTGCAGTTGTCGTCCTTTTGATCTAAAACATTGGATTAACATATAACACAAAAAATGCCACATGACAAGAAACCATAACCTCGCTGCCCCAAGGAGACAACATGAATCCTGACGGACAAACTAGACGAGGATCAAAACTAAAACTAAAGATAAACTCGTGGAAAAGGGGTCAATTGATAGATGTCCTAATGAACATAGCCAACTTGACCTAGATGGCAGCCGAGTAGTCTTCATGCATGTGCCCCCAATGACCAGCGCCTTGGAGGAACTCAGTTGTCACTGTCTAACCCTCGCAGTGATCCTAAGCACATGACACCTAATATTGCGAGATGACAAGAAACCTTTTTTTAGATTTCTCATCAGAACTAGAGCCCTGTACAACATAGCATGGACGATATGTAGACGATAGCCAATCCAACCATTTGCTGGAGTCTCATCACATGCATGGACGAACTGATCTCCCGTGTCATGCAGGGATTGTCTAGGCACCGACATTTGTACAACACTGCTCCAGTACTATCGCTCGTCTCTCTCTTCTATTAACTCAGCCGACTTGCGGGGCCGGGGAGTGTGCCTGTGGTTGGTTTTCAATTGCGGTCCCACATGTGTGTGCAAACGCAGTATGACGCACGTTCCATTCAGAGAGTGGCGTGCCAGACTGACCGACCGTCTGGGGTGCGAGCGAATGGGACGGCTTTGCTCCATGACGCAATCCATGGATACAAAATTATATTTAAAAGTCGAGGGGGCAGTTTGATAGAGAGGCGAGAAGATGAGGGAGTAGGCTGCTGCAAACGTAGGGCTGTCTGATTTCACGGCTCGTTACTACTGGATAGGTGGGGCCCTGTGATTTGACTTGCCATTATCATTATTACTGCGGTGCTATGACCCGCGTGAGTCTCCCTATTCCTGACCACCTCCATGGTATACATGTGCCAAGTACTGTACTCCTTACTCCTTGGCAAATGTAATAAATACTACAAAGAAAGAGATAGAGAGAAGTAAAAAAATGCTCTTATGGCCAACCTTATAGCTAACCTTGTTGTATGAGTGACTAAGTGATGACTATGTATGACATGCCAACATCAGATAGCCTAATGCACCTCGATGGAGGAAGTAGGTTCATGCATGCAAAGTAGGCAGAAAATGCTCATTTATAGCCATATGAAATCTCCAAGGGCGCGTTCGCGCGAGCGAGGTGACGTTCGTGGTATGCGCGACCATGATATAGGCTACTGACAACCCTTGGATCTGAGATCAAACGGTCGCATGCTAAGTTGCTAAAAATTTGTAGAATAACCCTCCAGGATAGGATATTCCCCCATAGGTCTAGAATCACACCATGCAACCGTTCGATCTCAGATCCAAGTGCTCTCGGAAGCCCATATAATGGGAGCATGGAAAGCTTCGTATCACCTGTAATTTTCCCGATGCTTGACATGCGAACACACAGATGCATGAAGCCATTTAATTGGGCGTCTAGTAGACATGACATCTAATTTGGCCCCCATAGTACTATGCACGAATCCATTTATGCACCGGGCAAGCCACTACCCTGCTGTTCGCATGCCCCACTCAGCATTTTTACAATCATAAAACCGCTAGCAGTTCGCTCCTACTCGTCCCTGGCTGTCCTTTAACATTACAGCAGTTCACTCCTAGCCGTCCCGTCCTTTCACATTAAAGCAGTTCCACTAGTCCCAACCCTCCTCCCAAATCTATGGCGTCCCAAATCTCCATGATCGGCGGTGAGTACAAGGTTAGAACCATCACCGGTGATGAGTTCGACATCATCTACACCCGTTCTTCCACGACGGTGAAAGGATGCCTTGCTCGCTTCAGACGCATGTTCAAAAAGTCAAAGGGTAATGAGTGGGTCGTTGGGCCAGATGTTGAGTACACCATAGTCCTGGGAAAAGAGAAGAATCTAAAGGAGGAAGAGAAGAAGCCCACAGTGATCCAGGTTTGCGTGCATAACCTGTGCTTGGTCTACCACATATGCCATTTCGACATTGAATGCGAGCATTTTAAGAACTTCCTCGCGGGCGGCAAAGTAAAATTCGTTTCTATAGACTTTACGAATGACATAGAAGTCCTGGATCGGATAGGCTTCGTTGTAGGCCAGCCCTTTGACCTCTAGACGAATGGGCTGGTTTCCTCCCGTCAGCCTTCAATGATGACCCTGGCAGTAGCCATGGTTTTTCCTTCGTACGGTAAACTGACAAAACCTCCGCCCAAGTTTCATCTTGCATGGCGGTGGAATGTACTAGATAGAGACCACATCCATTACGGTGCAATGGATGCCTACCTTTGTTTTAATATCTAGAAGGGTTGGATGAAGAGCGAGAGCCAAGTGTGCAGTTCAAGCAAAGAAGTATCAGCCAAGAAGAAGACGGACAAGGACGAAGTCGAGCACGTGGACGAGGAGTCTAAGTAAGGTGGCAGTGTCGTTGCTCATGGTAGTTGTAATGCAGTGTCTAACGGATTAGTTGCTTAGTTTAATTTTAAGGTGCTTAGTTTTATTTGAGGGGTGTGTTGTGCTAAGCCCCCAGCAGAACTATGTTATGTTCCTTCTCATTACTTTAACTCTTCAGTACGTACATACTAGTATTTCTTATGGTTCATCTTGTAGTTGGTAGTACTACCACTCATTTCTTCACATTATATACGTACAATATATATGACCAACATCATATAGCCAACAGTTTAGTTGTCAAAGAATTAACTAGGTATGCTAATTTATTTAATAGACTTTAGCACCCCATATAAGCACGTACTAGCTTTTTTAATACTATATGCATAATTTGGCAACGAGCGCTCTCTATATGTACCACCTTTTTTCTTTAATTTCATCTTGTTAGTTTTTCTCCATGGTGCAATCCATCAATACTACTATTGTACAAAAGTATTCATTTAAAAGGCTAAAGGGCGGGGCAGTCTCGCTTAGTCGGTTTCATGAGAGGCGAGGGCCTTTGTGATTTGACGGCTCATTACTACTAGAAGGCGGGGCCTTGTGATTTGACTGCTCGTATAAATGTTGCCGGTGACCTGAGGAGGAGCAAAGAACCATGCGGTATACTCAAGTTTTCCACTAGAGAACTAGTACGATGGAGGAGCACGAAACACGGCAGCCCAGTGCGATATGGCGATAAAAATGATCTAATTTTCCAGTCGCCGATCCCATGGCGCCGCTCATAGTTAGCATTGTTCTATTCATGCCTCGCAGAGAACATGACACGCGCGGAAAAACACCCTAAGCAAAAGAAGAAACACAGGAACAAAAGAAGAAGGAAGATTACCCCCCCCCCCAAAAAGAAGGAAGACGCACACACAAGTCTGGGGCGCTGCTCTCTACTACATGAGGGTTGCTGGCCGTGGAGTCATAACAGCTTCTTCATCGCCTCCATGACGTCCATCTCCTCATGCATCTCCTCTGCCATCTTCTTCATTTTGTCCATGACGCAGGATTTCTTGACGCGAGCCTTCATCATCTGTTCCACGACTTCAATACGTACCTTGACAGCAGCCGGGTGCTTGATGCGGAGCTTCGCCAACTCCCCCTTCTATTCCATGACGAGTGTGTGCAAGATCTTCACTAAGGAACTACTCTTATCATGCAAATTCTTCCAGCCGGCGTTCTCCTCCTTCAGCAGGTCGAGCTCGTGGCGGAGCTTCGCCTTGTCCTCCTGAAGTTGCAGGATTTCACCGGTCGCCTTCTTATCTGAGGCAATGCTCTTCTTCAGCAGCATCACCAATCCGGCGGTCAACTCCCCCTGGTCATTGAGCTCAACGAGCATGTCGTCGAGGCTCTCCTTCAGTAGCTCCACCAGGCCATCAATGAACTCCTTCTGCTTATTGAGCTGATCGGGCATGTCATCGAGGGATAACGACTCCAGTGCCGCCAGCTCGGCATCTTCGCCTTCTCGGCTAGGGCGCTCCTGGGAGCCCTCGCCTGCCCGTGACAGATCTTTCAAGGTCTATGCGAGGCGGCGAGCCCTCTCTTTTTTTCCACGGCCTTGGTCCCTGCTCCCTTGTTACGAGTAGTTGTTGACCTAGAGCTCTGCACACCGGCCATGGCAAGGACGGACAACAAAGACTTATGAGGAGGAAGGTAGAGTGATTTTCGGCTAGGTACTAGTTCCCTTTTTATAACCTAGTACTAGCACTAGTAATAAAACCTGCATAGTGGGAACATGTTCAGGATTGATATGTACTAGGTGTGAGCATGTTTGTACTTAATTATACTATACTTTGGAATGTGATGGGAACAAGCTAAAGATTAATTGATGGTTTTGGTTTTGAGGCCTGAAATGGCTCCCGATGAGTGTCCTGAAACACAAATTTCAAGTACTACTGCTCAAATGCGGTCGCACAAGTCAGTGATGTAACTGGTCATACATGTCATACCAAGCTGATGCATGTCCCTTCGATGAGACGCGGGTCTGACCGACCGTCTGTTGGTGAGACCAACCGTAATTGTTACACGATGGAGACTTCTGGTTGTGGCTTCGGGTGATTGTCACAACCAAGCATTCAAAAACTAGTGATAAATCAATTACTACCATCTTTTTCCAAACTACCAAGTATTTTCACAAGAATACAATACATATAGATGGAGTGATTGTCACAGTTGCAAACTGCCATGGCACCGCAAGTTCACTGTAGCAGCAACCGAGTAGGTCACTACATCGCTGGCGGGGAAGGAGGGCAGCTCACCTCGCCTATGATGCATGCCCAGCAGCGCCAACGCAGTTGGTCTCGCGATTTGGCTTCTCCTACCGCCCATTTGAACAGTTGCACCGACTGCTCATGCCATTCCGCAGGCATGCGCGTTCTTTCCTCCGCAGTTGACTCCGGGAATATGATCTCTGCCATTAGCCCCAGCTTGAAATCAACGCGATGCTGCAGATGCTGACATCCCTCGACATCTCTCCCCTGAGATCAACTTGGGACTCCGCCTTGTGCTTCGCCAGGCGCAGCTCCTTCAGACATATCTCCAATCGATGCGACACTTCCTCGATCTGATTCTCCCTTGCTGCACAACACCTGAAATGCAGCCTTGGCATGTCCTCCGGCGCCACCGATCTATGATTCCAGAGCAATGGACCCCCTCTAAAACAAATGTGTTTCGCTCAAAGGCGGCAGTGCTGCAGGCCGCAGCGAGAGGGCAGCCCGCGGGATCCTGGGATCGAAAGGATTATCCGTGGCGGGATCCGGTGGGCGAGGCGGGGAGGCGAGCGTAGGCGATGGGAGAGCCCTACGAGGCTAAGATAAAGATAGTGCTACTCCACTCTGATTTAAATACAAAGGCCACCAACAGTAACCCAGGAAAAAAATGATCATCCTGCCCGCGTCCTGGTTTATTGGTTCCCTTTTTATTTTGTGCCAATTTTTGACCAAAAAATTAACTAACAAAATGTTAATGCATGTCACCAAAAATTATATCATTGGAATCACATTTGAACATAGTTTTTGATGACATTAATTTTTATGACATGCATAAATATTGTGTTACTTAAAATTATGGTAAAAAATTGGCACAAAATACAAAGGAGACCAATGGAAGAAGCAACCCATGATTTAACTACTCGCATGCACGCAGTGGGGTAGTAATGTCTTTCTCAACTACTTCCTCCCTCACATCCACTCAATTTGCATGCATTGTATTAATTGGCCATCAATGAAGTGAACGACTTTACACGCATCAAATTATCACATGGGGTGGATCTTCGTACAAAAATGCGTCCCACCGTGTACCCGCGTGTGCGTGCGAGGGAATGAGTGTGTGCGTGCACATCTTCGCTTCGTGCATGTACTTCCAATGTGCGTGAGAGAGGATGAGTACATTCTTCTGGAACCAGCAGCTCGTCACTGTGATCAATCCACACAAGGAGGTCGCGACAACGCCTCCACATGTGCCACGTGGCTTCATGGATGCCCCCACATCATTTTAATCATAATATATTAACTGGAAAAGGGAGAGACACTATGTAGTGTGTCATTGGGTTTCTAATTTACATATTTTGCACATACTGGAAGTACTAGTAAGGTACACATGCACTGCACGCATGAGATTTGGCAACCAAATTATGAATAAATACCACACTATAGCATGTAAGCTTTGAGTCATATATGCATGATGTAGACGTTCATTTAATTCTTATAGTTCATCTCATTCAAAATCAATTAGTTTTTATAAAAAAGTTAATCTATTTTATGATTCATGGAATTGTGCGTTGTAAAGCATAAAGTAAAAACAAATAATGGCAATTCAACTAGAAAACAAGTTTGGGCAATTATGATACGGAAGATTCTAGAGCAAATGAGAAGTATTGTTTTGAGGTTTGTGCATTATGCTTAAGTCAACCATGGAGTCTTCTAGATTGTACATGTGGTAGAATCTGGTGGAATGTAGATGATATCCAATGACCAGTAGTGCTCGGATTTGCCATCTCTACACCGTCTGATTGGCTGCATCCAACAACCATCTTTCAAATTTATTCGCACTCAATATAGGGGTATAGATATAGATATAGAGGTATAGATATAGACTAGTTTGGCACATCATCTAAAGGATTTCTACACGCTCATTTTTTGTAGAAATGTGCTCCGCCATGCACCCGCGCATTTGTATGTGGGAACGAGTGTGTGTGCACCTCTTCTCTTTTGCACACGTAGTCCGTGTGTGTGAGAGATACTA
Organism: Triticum dicoccoides; assembly: GCF_002162155.2. NCBI lineage: Eukaryota > Viridiplantae > Streptophyta > Magnoliopsida > Poales > Poaceae > Triticum > Triticum dicoccoides. The sequence continues at coordinate 421,829,152 of NC_041380.1, forward strand.
AGATATGGTGGGGGAATACGTGTCAATGCAATTTGTGTGAAGGAGAGGCCTATATACATACATTTATGTGCATTGCGCCTGGATGATATACGAGAAGGGAGGGGAGGGGTCGACCGCGTGAGATATCGATAGAGACAGATAGAGGGAAGAGCTCTATGAGTGTACAAGCACTGGGATATGGGGGACTGGAAGATGGTGCGAGGGGCCAAGTGGAGGGAGACTATGAAGGAGTGCACAAGTGCGAGAACGTGTGTGGTTGCGTGCAGTGGTGGATCCATGAAAAATAAATGAGCTAGGGGGCCAAGCATTGCTAATCCTTTACGAGGAGGGCCTATTCATCAACTTAAACCATTTTACCAGCAATTGATCTACTGATCACATTCATATTAGCCTCAATATATAATGATGTTAGGGGGGGCCAGGGCCCTTGCTGCCCTGTCTTCGCCACTGTGCACATGTCTGAGAGATGAAGCGGAAGGCATGGATGATGAGAGGGGAATGATGGATATATAATGTGGGTGTATTATCTATGTAATCCTATATAGAGAGGTATAGATTGATCGATGTGTACATGGGAAAGAGGGTGAGACTTGACTAGATATATAGATCGATCGGTTTGTGCGGAAAACTGGGGACGACCTAGCTATATATACACACATAGAGAAACATTGATCATTGTGCATGCATGTGAGAGATAAAGAATGCATGAAGTAAGGAAGAGGGGGAGGCGTGTGGGTGTGCATGCATGGGAGACCGGCCTAAAGAAAAAGATTGCATGTGTGCGATGGATAATGCCGAGTGGTAGTGTGTGTGTGTGTGCATGCACACACGGGAGCAACTTTGTGGTACAATTATAAAGAGAAGACGACTGTGTGGGTGTTAAATACTAGGTGAGGTCATAATCAATGTAAAGTTGAATTCAAGTATTTGAATAAGAGATCATGATGCTTGAAACCCATGCATACATGAATATAACTGAGATATGCGCAGTGTTGTTTGGAAACGAGCATGCTATACTGTATACACATTGAACAAGGTCAGACTGATTTGAATTTGAGATACTGATGGCAGGCATCATTTGGCCACATTGCATCCGTGCATGGACACACTATTCAAATTGGAGATGATGGGTGGCTTTCGCATCACATATCTATATCTATACCCCTACATAGTGTGTGAATAACTTTGAAAGATGGTCGTTGGATGAAGCCAATCCGACGGTGCAGAGATGGCAAATCCGAGCACTACTGGCCGTTGGATATCATCTACATTCCACCAGATTTTTCCACATGTACAATCTACTCCCTCCATCCGGTGAAAAATGTATGTTTGGCTTTAAAATGTGTTGAACAAAAGAGTGTACTTTTATCTTTCCAATGCACTTTAATGTAGATGAAAATGTTTCTCCCTCATCACACGGTAATCAAGACCAATAACATTCTACATATGGTATTCTTAATTTCTACATGCACTTAGCTCATTGGTGGTTGGGTAATTAAAGAGGAGGGAGATGGTGGCTTGCACCTTTCCAATGCATCTTTTACAGCACTCCATAATTTTTCCTAAAATTTCTATATGTACACTTTTCACCGGACGGAGAGAGTAGAAGACTCCATGGTTGAACTTAAGCATAATGCACAAACCTCAAAACACAAGCACTTCTCCTTTGTTCTAGAATCTTCCGTATCATAATTTCCCAAAAAATTTAATACATGAATTGCCATTATTTATTTTTTACTTTATGCTTTACAACACACAATTCCATGAATCTTAAAATAGATTAACTTTTTTTTATAAAAACTAATTGATTTTGAATGAGATGAACTATAAGAATTAAACGAACATCTACATCATGCATATACGACTCAAAGCTTACATGCTACAATGTGGTATTTATTCATAATTTGGTTGCCAAATCTTATTCGTGCAATGCACGTGTACGTCCAAATGGTGTTTGTGTGTGTGTTGTGCGTGTTAAACACATTGTACGTAGTATCATACATGGTTTAGATTCCGAACATCTAGCTAGAGCATACATGTACTATGATTTGAATTTAACATAAAATGGATACATATATTTGAATTTGAGATCGTATGTACATGTAGTTCGTATTTATATAAGAATTTACTACTCCTATATTTATATAAGATAATATTTATATGGTTGTATAACTAACCCGAGTACAATCCCATTCAAATAGGGAAAATGTACTCAAATTTAGTCCATATGCTAAACAACACGAATTGTTTTTTTATTGTTGAGGGAAGTGCAAATTGATTTGGTACTATACATGTTATGTTTGTTGTCGCGTTTTTTTAGTTTTGTTGTTGTTGTATTTGAATGCATTTCTAGTAATATAGTCAAACGGGACATGGCTCTCTCTAGTGAGGTGAAAATTGTCTTTTTTTGTACACCTTAAGCTTGTTCTTCCGAAATTTCAAGCCGCGCCTTGTTATGCCAAAATTTCAAGCTAGCATCTCTATCTATCGTGCTGCAAAACTCCCGCTTCTTCAACCGGGGACTTGTTACCCCAAAATTTTAAGATATCTCTTTGTCTCGTTGTGCTCCGAAAACTCCCTCCATCTCAACCCGTGCCTTGCTATCCCAAAATTACAATGCGCGCGAAAACTCCCACCTCCTGCGCAATCCCAACACGCGAAATGCCTGTGATACCCCTGAACCAAAAGAACCTCCTATCTCAAATCACTGGGGGTACTTTCGTAACTTACCCCACATTTCGGACAAGCACGTCCCTAAGCCATGGTTCCCCCTGCAATCCCTCTGCCCACCTAGTCGTACACCGAAGCCGCGAAAACCCATGAAGCCCCACACCCTCCTTCGTCCGTGATACGTCTTCGTCGTATCTATAATTTTTGATTGTTCCATGCCAATATTATTCAACTTTCATATACTTTTGGCAACTTTTCATACTATTTTTGGGACTAACATATTGATCCAGTGCCCAGTGCCAGTTCCTGTTTGTTGCATGTTTTTTGTTTCACAGAATATCCATATCAAACGGACTCCAAACGGAATAAAAACTGACGGAGATTTTTTTGGAATATATATGATTTTTGGGAAGAAGAATCCACGCGAGATGATGCTCGAGGGGCCCACGAGGTAGGGGGGCGCGCCCTGGGGAGGCAGACGCGCCCCTGACCCTCGTGGCCACACTATAAGGTGGTTGATGCCCTTATTTCGCTGCAAGAAAGCTAATTTCCCGATAGAGCTCATGTCAAAATTTCAGCCCAATCGGAGTTACGGATCTCCGGGAATATAAGAAACGGTGAAAGGGAAGAATCTGAGAACGCAGAAACAGAGAGAGACGGAGAGACAGATCCAATCTCGGAGGGGCTCTCGCCCCTCCCGTGCCATGGAGGCCATGGACCAGAGGGGATACCCTTCTCCCATCTAGGGAGGAGGTCAAGGAAGAAGAAGGAGGGGGTGAGGGAGTCCTGGATTAGGGGGTGTCCGGATAGCCGGACTATAACCTTTGGCGGGACTCTTGGACTATGAAGATACAAGATTGAAGACTTCGTCTCGTGTCCGGAGGGGACTATACTTGGCATGGAAGGCAAGCTAGGCAATATGGATATATATATATCTCCTCCTTTGTAAACGACCTTGTGTAACCCTAACCTCTCCGGTGTCTATATAAACCGGAGGGTTTTAGTCCGTAGGACGACATACAATCATACCATAGGCTAGCTTCTAGGGTTTAGCCTCTCTGATCTCGTGGTAGATCTACTCTTGTACTACCATATCATCAATATTAATCAAGCAGGATGTAGGGTTTTACCTCCATCAAGAGGGCCCGAACCTGGGTAAAACATTGTGTCCCCTGCCTCCTGTTACCATCCGGCCTAGACGCGGGACCCCCTACCCGAGATCCGCCGGTTTTGACACTGACATTGGTTCTTTCATTGAGAGTTCCGCTGTGCCGTCGCCATCAGGAAGGATGCCTCTTCCCGTCTTTAAAGACGGCACTGTTGCTAAGGGAGCTTTGGCTGTCGGCCAAACTCTCCGGCTAGGTGGTTTTCTTATGACCGCATGTTCGGCCGCTGCACCGATGATGACTTCTCGGGTCATCAAAAGCAATCTTCACATCAACTCAGAACTCGCCAAGCAGTTAGATCCAATGGAGCCCTCTTACCTAAACGAGCTCTTGGATCGCATCGCCGCCCTGGGAGTCGCTATAGACTACGATCAGATTGGGCCTAAACTCGATCTGAGAGAGATCAACTCTCCCCAGGTCACCCATCACGTTGCAGTGGTGGAGGAACAATGCGGCGACCCTTCACCTATCTTAAGGATTAGCTATGTCCGGATTCCCGATCCCTCCAAGCCGGATACCCGCGGAGGGGAGGACGTCACTCAAGACCTGAACCTAGAGTCAGGCAGCGGGCTAGATTCAGTGGAAAACATCCAAGAATCCAAACTTCCGAGTTCGGAAACTCCTTGGCCCCTGAGTCTCAGATTGGGTGAGGTTTCGGATTCAATTCCACCCACCCACCCAAACATAAGCGATCTATCCCAAATTAGGCAAGAGCCCGAAGAAACAGTACACCATTACTGGGCCAGATTCCTCCTGGTCATGCACAGGATAAAGGACTGCCGCGAGGAAGACGCAATTTCATTCTTCTGCAATAATTGCACGGACAAGGCAATCCTCAATGCCATAAGTCGCCATGAAATTACAGCTTTGCCGACTTGGCGTCCATAGTACGAAAGTACTGTGCGATGGAAAGTGCCTGGAAAACCGAAATAAAATTTTGGGACAATCCGGCCCTGAATACAAACCCAGTCCGAAATAAAAGGGTGCATTATCGCTAGACACTCGGGTTAAACACCAAAAAGCAAAAACCCTCTACAGGGCATGGAACCGTACTGGAGGGATGACTCAATGGACCCTGTAAAATTCACAGTGCAGAGGGCGCCACACCAACTCATAGCCTTAGAGCATGTTGGATACTCCGGCAGGTGGCCAAAAGTGGTGAAGATCTTCTAACCCCAGAAGCCACAGAGCACCAGCCCAGGGATACCAGTACAGTATTAACAGTCTTCGAGACTTTCGCATCAAATAATATGCGAAAACGAACACTCCGCAGCCTTGCCGAAGTCTACCACGTGGCAACAATAAACCCATGGAGTGACACGGCTATTACTTTTAATGCCAGTGACGAACCTAAATTCCGAACAGCCTGAGCACCGGCCGCATTGGTCCTCAGTCCAATAGTGGACGGTTTTCGACTCACCAAGGTACTCATGGACGGTGGCAGCGGATTGAATCTCATTTATGAGGAAACCCTTCGAAAAATGGAAATAGACTGGAACCGCATTGAGCGAAGCAGCACAACCTTTAGAGGAATAATCCCCAGTCGGGAAGCGCGCTATACAGGAAAAATCACACTAGATGTGGTGTTCGGCACGCCGGATAATTACAGGTCCGAAGAGGTCACGTTCCAAGTGGCCCCATTCAATAGCGGATACCACGCTCTATTAGGGCGGGAGGCGTTTACACTCTTCCAAGCCATACCCCATTACGGGTACATGAAGCTCAAAATGCCCGGGCCCAACGGAATCATCACTCTTGCTAGTGATCCAGGCATAGCACTCCGCGCCGAAAATAAGACAGCCGCACTGGCCTCGAGGCACTATCCAAAGCCCTGGCGGCTGAGGAACTGACTGCGCTGCGCTCCACGGTGAACAGGGACGACATGATACTCGATAAAAGATCCAAGTCCACCTCCTTTAAACCGGCAGACGAAATAGTCAAATTCCAAGTCCATCCAACGGATCCTACAAAAACAGCTTCCATCGGGGCATAATTAAACCCTGATGTAGACGCCGCACTACGAGAGTTCCTACGCGAGAACTGGGACATTTTTGCCTGGCACCCTTCAGACATGCCAGGAATCCCACGCAGGCTGGCCGAGCATAGCCTAAATATCCTAAAAGGATTCAAGCCAGTCAAGCAGGCTCTTTGGCGTTTCTCCGAACCTAAGAGACAAGCCATGGGAGAGGAACTAGCCAAGCTATTGGAGGCCGGATTCATTAGAGACATAAAACATCCGGACTGGCTAGCAAACCTGGTGAAGGTACCAAAGAAGGACAAATCCTGGCGCTTGTGCGTCGATTTTAAGGACCTCAACAAGGCTTGCCCAAAGGATCCCTTCCCCCTCCCACGCATCGATCAAATTATCGACGCTACCGCAGGACACGATTCATTGTGTTTCCTCGACGCACACTCCGGCTACCATCAAATTAAGATGGCAGAGCCAGACCAAGCCGCAACGACATTCATCGCACCATACGACCCATTCTGCTTCAACACAATGCCCTTCGGGCTCAAAAACGTCGGCGCAACATATCAGCGCATGATTCAGACATGTCTGGGAAACCAGATCGGCAAAACAGTGGAGGCATACGTAGATGACGTGGTCGTCAAAACCAAGCATGTCGAATCTCTAGTAGACGACTTAAGGCTCACATTCGATAACCTCCGAACATACGACATCAAGCTCAACCCAGAAAAATGCATTTTCGGCGTACTAGCCGGAAAGCTCTTGGGCTTCATTGTATCCGGTAGAGGAATTGAAGCAAATCCAGCCAAGATCCAAGCTCTGTCACAATTGGACATCCCAAAGGACCTCAAACAAATACAAAAATTGACCGGTTGCATGGCGGCTCTAAGCCGCTTTATCTCCCGCTTGGGAGAAAAGGCATTACCCCTTTATCGCCTCCTCCGGCGCACCGAACACTTCGAGGGGACGGATGCCGCCACGGCCGGACTCGACGAAATAAAAGCCATATTGGCAACAAACCCAGTCCTGGCCGCGCCAAACATTGGTGAACCAATGCTATTATACATTGCGGCAACTCATCAAGTTGTAAGCGAAGTGCTCGTCGTCGAACGAGAAACGGATGGACACAAATCCCCCCTTCAAAAGCCAGTTTACTATGTGTCCACTGTCCTTACTCCATGCATGTCACGGTACCCGCATTATCAAAAGATAGCGTACGCGGTATTTATGGCATCCCGGAAGCTGCGACACTACTTTCAAGAGTGTTCGATAGCGGTAGCCTCGGAAGTACCACTTAACGATATTATAAACAACCACGACGCGACAGGCCGGATTGCCAAATGGGCCATTGAGCTCCTCCCATTTGACATAACTTACAAGCCACGGCGAGCTATTAAGTCGCAAGTTTTGGCCGACTTCGTCGCCGAATGGACGGAAGCTGAACTCCCTAAAGAGTACGGCACATATTCCAACTGGATCATGCACTTCGACGGCTCCAAAATGTTGGTTGGTCTGGGGGCTGGCGTTGTTTTGACGTCCCCAACAGGAGATACAGTTCAATATGTACTCCAGATAATGTATACTGACTCCAACAACGCAGCCGAATACGAGGCCCTTCTACATGGTCTCCGGATGGCAGTATCCATGGGCATTCAATGCCTAGAGGTGCGCGGGGATTCGAACCTCGCGATATCCCAAATAAATGGAGACTTTGATGCCAAGGATCCGAAAATGGCAGCTTATCGCAACGCCGTCCTAAAAATGTCAGCTCGGTTCGAGGGGCTCGAATTTCACCATATAGCCCGGGAAAACAATCAGGCAGCAGATGTCCTGGCATGCATCGGCGCAAAATGCGAC
>NC_041380.1:421837382-421957824 GCF_002162155.2 Triticum dicoccoides
GGGAAGGGGAACCCGGAAATAATAGCCTGGACCCAACCGCACTACCCGACACCGAACATTCTGACATAATTGGAGGCTCTGCCAATGAAATAACATCTTCAGCCCACGTAATAATGGCAGTCATCGCCCCGTGGACAGAACCATTCCTAGCCTACCTAACTAGGCAGGAACTTCCTGAGGACCAAAACAAGGCACGCTGCATAGTGCGGCGATCTAAAGCCTATAAAGTCCATGAGGGAGAGCTTTATAAGAAAAGCACCACCGGAGTCCTTCAAAGGTGCATCTCCGAAGAGGAAGGGCGGAATCTTCTGGCGGAAATTCATGCTGGACTCGGCGGTCACCACGCTGCAGCTCGGGCCCTTGTAAGCAAGGCCTTCCGTACAGGCTTTTATTGGCCGACGGCCCGGGCAGACGCTCAGGACTTAGTCCAATGTTGCGTTGGTTGCCAGCTTTTTGCAAACCAAAGCCATATGCCACCCACCGCCCTCCATACTATCCCCATCACCTGGCCCTTCGCGGTCTGGGGGCTTGACACGGTTGGACCCTTTAAAGGAGGAACCCACAAGCAAAAATACTTACTGGTCATGGTGGATAAGTTCACCAAATGGATATAGAAGCCAAGCCTGTCAAGACGGCCGGATCTAGACCGGTGATAGACTTCATATCCGGGGTCGTACACCGTTACGGCATCCCCCATAGCATCATCACTGATAACGGCACAAACTTTACGGCCGATGAGGTAAAACTCTGGTGCAAAAACATGGGCATCAAGCTCGATTATGCTTCAGTCTATCACCCAAAAACTAACGGTCTGGTCGAGCGAGCAAATGGTATTATCATGAGTGGCATCAAACCCAGATTAGTGTGGTCCCTCAAGGAATCTAACACGCATTGGGTAGAGGAGCTCGACTCGTACTCTGGGGGTTGCGGACCACGCCGAATCGCACTACCGGATACACACCATTCTTTATGGTATACGGCGTAGAGGCGGTTCTGCCCTGCAACATAATTCATGACTCACCCCGAGTGCGCATGTATGAAGAAAGAGAAGCCGAGCTCGATCAGCAGGACAGTTTGGCTGCCTTGGAGGAGGAGCGTGACGTGGCAAAAGCCCGTCCCGCATTCTATCAACAGCAGGCTCAAAGATACCAAAGCAGAGAAGTACGAGCCAAAACTTACAATGTTGGAGAGTTAGTTCTACGCCTGCCGGATAAGAAAAAGGACAAATTGAAGCCCAAATGGGAAGGTCCCTTCATCATTGACCAAGTCCTGACTGGTGGAGCATACCGTCTGCGGGATGCATCGGATAATCGACTCGAGCCGAACCCATGGAACGCAGCCCGACTCCGAAGATTCTACGCCTAACGCCGGACTCTGTGTTCGTCTCCTTCCTCTATCCATTTTTTATACACTATATGTCTTATATTTTTCTCCTTCTCCCTTTCTTTTCTCTCACAGCCTTTAGGGGCCCATTCGTGCCTTGTTTGCACGCAACTGACGCGCTATCCGTGCTCACTATACCTGGGGGCTTCTTTAACAGAAGCTTATTCATACGGGCTTTATGCCCAACACATGTGTTATCCTTCCGCATGTGCCCTTTATTCACCATTATATGCATCGATATGACTTAAGTTTTGGCCAAGCTGGGTTGCCTGGCTCTTGTATTTATGCCCTACGTTCCCGTTAATTCGGCTAGGGCATAAGGGGAGCACCTCTGCCATTGTTACTGTCGGGTCAGCCGGATGTGTACCTCAGACTGGGTGAAGCCGAAAGCTAGCGCTCTTAAGGGAATATTCGGTCGGTGAACTAAAGATGATTTTTCACTTATTTACTTATGCGCCCTAGATGTTTTTTCTGCGTCTCTTCTCGCAGTCCGGACATGCACTTTAGGGCATGCCTCCCAGGGAAAGGAACCCCTAACGGAACTATTCTCCCTGGAAGATGTTTCTTACTAACCATGTAATATAACATAACTAGTTGGGAACTTGTCTGTTCAAGCACTAATGACCCCTACGCCTGGTCTCCATGCATGCCCCGGTTCTTACATAACTGAGAGGGTATTCGGATACACTCCAGACCATTGGGTACCGAGGTTGAAGAGAAAAGGTCTGCCATGACAAACGATTTACAATCCAGCTAGAAGGCATTATACATGTAACTTTAAATTACATAGTCAATTTGACTGGTTGAATTCCTCCTCAATACCATCCAATAGGCTGTCTAGTCTACAGTCCTGTTGGGAATACTTTGCGGCCAATTCTACTTGGTCATACACTAAGCTCACAGGGATCTCCTTCCCATCGGGCCCCATAGGTCCGACCTCGGCCATGTGGTTTGGGTCAGCCTTCGTGTACCGTGTCTTCACCATGGCCCAGGCTTCCCTGGAACCTTGATGGCGGGCCAATATCTTCCATAATCGGAAGCGCCGCCGCGCTCCCTTCAGCTTCTCCGCAAGATCTCCAAGTCCTTCGGGCACGGAGACGGATGGCCACAAGGCCTAGGCGACGCCTTGCATCACCTGTCGAACTCGTTCGTGTAGTTGTGAGAGCTCGGGAAGAAGGTTACCCGTAGAACCGTGCATTTCCTTTGCAGGACAACCTATTAGCATACCTACAGACATAACTCTGTCAGCCAACTTCCTTGCCGAACTCTTTTTCAAAGTTCGTTCAAGCACTTACTAAATATGCCGCGTCGAAGCTGCCGATTCTCCTTAACGGAGTATGACAGTTGGGCACGAACATCCTTTAGTTCCACGCCCAGCTTGGTGTTGGCATCTAGGAGACCATTCTTCTCCTGCCTCACCCTCGTAAGCATGCTCTCACCGGCCTTCAGCTGGCGTTGGAGCTGTTGCTTATCCGGATTTACTCCAGCGTCATCTGCAATTTTATCATCGTTTCTGCATATACGCCGCACTTTATATGATACTGAAGGATATATTACCAGAGGGGGTCTCTTTGGGATCCCCTACTGCGGCCAGTGCGGCCTGAAGTTGGGCTTTGCACTCTTCCAGCTCCTAGGACAGTTGGGTATTCTTTTCTGTAAGAACCTGCATAACAAATGATCCTTAAATCAGTTATTCTAACTGTTTCAAGTCTCAGGGGCTACTGATATATACTAGCTGAGTGCCCGCGCGTTGCCACGGAATACAAAAAAGACATAGCAATCAAAAAATTGTTTGAATTGAATTTTTTGTGTCAAAGATGAGGGCATGCAGCTTTTGTTCCATATTATACTTGTTCTATTTTGTCTAGAAATTTTAGTTCACAAGAACCTCAATTTGCGGTAGTAACTCTTTTTGAAGGGAAATATACCAGTTGCATGCCTTCATGGAATTAGCACATAATCTTGAAGGGAATTGGTATATTTTACTATAGATAGTACTTTGTTTAATCTGCGAAGATGTTTGGTTCATGCTTTTGTAACGCCATTTAATAATGGTGGCAATAAATAGCATTAATTCATGTTTGTTCAGATTGCTTGATAACCCTGGCATCAGGTCCCAACCTATTCAATTGTAATTCTGTTAAAACCGGCATAATCGAAAAATGGATACTTTCGTCTCCCCTCCTCTTAATTGACATTGCTCATCTCATTGCCAAAGAATTGTCTCCTGCTTTGTCCTCATAATTGGGGGGAGGCTGCCTGATATACCATGAAGTTGTCCAAGGAGTACAACATCTAATGCACCCACGCGAGCCTCACTGTCGTATTCTCTCGCTTCCTCAACTTTGCCAACAAACATGCCTACATCTCTAAGGTTTGTCTGTGCGTTAGCTACAACGGGAGCAGGCCATCCCGGACAACGAGGTGCATATGGCCAAGCTCCGGGAGGTCACCTCGGACCTTTTAAAGGTCTACTTCATCGCCCTCAAGGGCGTCGCATGCTCCGGCACTGCCTCAAAATCCTAGGTGTTTCCTTTAAATCCTTGATCCTGGTACTAATTAACATTTTACTTGTTAGTAACCAAACAATTTCCTTTTTCTGGTCGATATTGTTTATCGTATGAGTGATATTTGATTAAGTTTACATTTGTGTTTACTTTCCAGAACATAACTCCTTCTATATTCATTCTCACCAGCAGGAGAAAAAAGGTGTTTCAACTTTCAACCCAAAGAGTTTATCCATTAGAAGAAGTAATACTCCTAGTTGACTATAATGAACGATTCCATTGTGGAGAATGGGAGCATGATTGTTAGGACTACAAGTATTTCCTAAATTTGAAAAGGAAACAACTAACAGGGGAAAAAAACTCTCTAAATTGTCTAAATAAGACTGTCAAATCTTTGGGTGTCAGATTGCACTTTGTGTTAAGAACCCTAAAAAACATTGTATAAGAAGAATGCACAGTAACATGATCGAAAAAGTAAGCACTTCTTATAATTCCTTGAAAAAAGAGATATACCTTGTGGAGACCTTCATCAGATACTTTGTCTTTTCACATCAAGATGGTCATAATTTGTTGAATGTTTATCAGGCTCATTAATTTGGAGAGCATGACCCATAGATTATATTAGAAAAACAAAATTTACACAGGGATATGGCAAAGTGAAGCACAATAAGAAGACAAAACAAAATGATCAAGTGTTTACTCCGATCATAATAAATCTTGAAGTACACCAGCCATTAAATTTGTAATAACAGAGCTTGTTTTTGTACAGAAACTGTTAAAGAGATCAACCTACAGACCAGTTGTATGCACATAATGGACTTGGTTACTGTGGAGTATGCCAATTTGTTCTTTAGTAGACTTTGCCTTACCAGATTACAAATTTTCTATACTAAATCCTAACTGCCAAGAATGATAAGCTGATTCTTCATTTAGTTATTGATTGGGCCAATTTTCACTCTTGTGAGTCAATGCTATTTAACCCTTGCAGAGCTCGTATATCAGTATCTGCAGAAACAACATCAGGTTATCATATAAACACCATAGGGCTCGTGAGAGCACAATTTACAAGAAGGAAAATTATAGTAACGAACCAGCATCCACAAATAACACAACAAAAGGCCAGCCACCAATTGGACTTGCACCATCAGATTTGAGTTGATACGTCATCATCCTTTTCTTCCTAGCAGTATTGCCTAAAGCATCAAATCTGCAAATAAATCATCACTCACATTGATAAAAGAGAAGGGCGCTCATAGAAAATGTTATCTTTGTGTGGAGCACTTTACACATAACATGTGAGTTAAAAAAATTAAACACGGCAGTGGAGGTGTCGAGTACAAAAGTCTGCTTCTTCTCCGCCTGTTGTTGCAGCCGCTTACTGCGGCTGTTGGGACCTCTGGAGGCAGCCATTGCCGGAGCTTGAGGGACCGGGGAGGAAGATAGGGATCCTATAAGGAGGGTAAGGGGACACAATTTCCATGCAGGGGCGACGAGAATGGGGAATAATGCATAGAGAAGATGCGACGGCAGTTCTGCAGATTGAGACCAGGCGGCCGCATGGAAGAACGATGGATACCGTAACAGGTTGACGATGCTCCCCTAAGCAACGCGTGCACGCCGACAGATCGGCGGCCTAGGCAGCGGCACCTATTCCATGTTGGATCGGGAAGCAAAGGCGGCGGCGGTCCTTGCAGGTGGTGAGGCGGCGCTCCACCTGGGGGTTATCCTCGACAGACCGTGGCATCTGCGTGCAGGGACAGGTTGCAGGGATCTGAAGAGGATGTGAGATGGCGGCGAGCTGCGGTGCTGGAGGTAGCAGGGAGGATCGAGAGGGAGAGGAGGGCGCAGGTTGGTCGCGGGCGAGGTGGTTCAAGTTAGCTAGATGGATAGCGAGATATGGGGAGGAGGGGGTGGAGAACGTGCAAGCTGTTTCTGTTTTTCGCTGGCAAGAAATGTGGTTTTTTTTGTCAAGCGATTTTCTCTTCGTGGGGATCGAACGAGGTTGAGGAGTGTAGGAGGTCGAACCATCACGACGTTCGATTCCCCTTTAATAGTAGAGATAATGACCAAATTTTCTCACCCGTATGTCTTTTACATACTGCTCCGTGGCTCTGGCTAGACCATTTTGAGCGGCACGGAGTTACGCATCTCCCGAGTTGAAGGCATCCAATGCCTCTTGGGAGAAAAAAGCGTCACGAAGAACAGTCCGGCGATGCCTGTGGTTCATGGTACTTTCCACCTCGGAACTGGTGGCGGACAGTCTATCTGCATCCTCTCTCAGAGGAGCGCCCGACGCACGCCTCGTATTCGTTCCCGCCTTCTAATCCGGCCTTGGAGCCTGGCTGGTGGAGGCGCGATTAGTAGCCTCTCCGGATATAGTCCGGTGAGCGCTCTTTTTCCTAAAAAGAAGGCATGGGAGTTGGTATGCCTCTGAGAATAATGTCTTGGAATAAAGAAGGCGCGCCGTACCGCTGTGCCGGTGTCTCAATTCGGACTGCATGTCTTTTCAGCCTACCTGGCCTCGCGGCCCCTTGTTGGCTAGTCGCCGCAGGCTCGACCTTCCGCCTCGAGGACCTCCCCTGCGAAACACGGTTGTTATACGGCAATCAAAAACACGCAAGGACGGATCCCTTTTCAAAGTACTGGGACTTCGGTCTCAGTTACCTGTGAGGCTGGAAGTAGCCCAGGGTAATCGGCCGTAATGGCCACCAAGGCGTTGTCATTGCTCAATTGGTAAAACACCCCATCGATCAGCTCCACAGATATGTCCGGATCCTCTTGGGAGACCGGGTCAAGGGACTGTTCCGGGTCCTCGGGTTGTGGAGGAGGGCTGTTTATCTCCCTTACAGCCTGGCGCAGCTCCTACGTTGAAATCTCTAGACTGAATACTTAACTATGGGAATATGAAACGATTGGGCGAGAAAAAGTCTCTGCTTACCCAGCTCGGAGGATTGTACATAGAAAATCCGCCCTGCGGGTTGACGCGGAGGAATTCCTCCTCTTCTCCCTTGTACAAAGTGGATAAGATCTTTATTAGAGCAGCAACCGATTCCGACCCTTTACAGCTGTAGTGGGTGGCGTCATCCTTCCCGTTGAAATCCCACATGGGGTGGCCTCTATACTGAAGCGGCTGCACCCCCCGCATAATACATGTGGCCATGACCTCGATCATGGTCAATCCGGATCGAGCTAACAATCTTATCCGGCTCATCAGGTAAAGAACGTCCCTGTCATCTTCCTCCTGGGGGCTCCGTGGACGCCAGCTCTGGCGCTTCTTCAAAGGAGCGTTGTCGAACTCAGGGAGGCCGATTCAAATAGGGTCCGGGAGGGGGACGTCTTCTATATAAAACCATTCTGAAGGCCAGTCTTTGGACGTCTTCTTTGGGGTTCCGGATAGATATCTGGTCCCGGCAATACGCCACACTTCGGCTCCGCTCACTTGATATATTGACCCCTTCTAAGAACGGGGCACAAGGCAGAACAACTCCTTCCACAGCGCGAAATGAGCCTCACATCCCAAAAACAGCTCGCAAAGGGCTACGAAGCCCGCGATATGCAATATGGAGGCAGGCATAAGGTTGTGCAACTGGAGGCCGTAGAACTCCAGCAGCCCCTGGAGAAACGGATGAATTGGAAATCTGAGCCCTCTTACCAAATGAGGGACAAGGCATACCCGCTCTCCCTTGGAGGGATTGGGAAGGCTCTTCACTTGCTCTCTGCCATTATAGGTGGCGAGCCCGACTCGAACCGGGACCATGTATGCTGGGGGAAGAAATCCCTTGGTCTGAAGCATCACTAATTTGCTGTGCAGGACGGAACATCTCTCCCAATCTCCAGGCTTGGGGCTAGGGGAGCGAGAGGAGGAGCTGCATCGACCGGCCATGATGCAATGGATCTCTGTCGGATGCGCTCCGATGAAGGATCGCCAAGGGAGGATGGTGTGATTTGGATCTAAATCCTCGTCTTTTTAATAGGCAGCTCATTCACACAGCTAGGGGGGTAAATGTAAAAACACCCTGGCTCTTCACATTTGCTCGACACGTGGAAAGTGGCCATTGTTGGGCATGGAAGCCAAGGAGCGTGACATTCACAAGAAGTTGGACACTATTTAAACAGGTACACGGAATTTGGAGAGGAACCCGCCTTGCAATGCCGAAGACAATCTGCGCGCCGGACTCATCGTCATTGAAGCCTGGTTCGGGGGCTACTGAGGGAGTCCTGGATTACGGGGTGTCCGGATAGACGGACTATAACCTTTGGCCGGACTCTTGGACTATGAAGATACAAGATTGAAGACTTCGTCTCGTGTCCGGAGGGGACTCTACTTGGCGTGGAAGGCAAGCTAGGCAATATGGATATGTATATCTCCTCCTTTGTAACGGACCTTGTGTAACCCTAACCTCTCCGGTGTCTATATAAACCAGAGGGTTTTAGTCCGTAGGACGACATACAATCATACCATAGGCTAGCTTCTAGGGTTTAGCCTCTCTGATCTCGTGGTAGATCTACTCTTGTACTACCCATATCATCAATATTAATCAAGAAGGACGTAGGGTTTTACCTCCATCAAGAGGGCCTGAACCTGGGTAAAACATTGTGTCCCCTGCCTCCTGTTACCATCCGGCCTAGACGCACAGTTCGGGACCCCCTATCCGAGATCCGCCGGTTTTGATACTGACAGGGGGCTATCTCCCCCTCGCTTCCGGTGGCACCAGAGTGCCACCGGGGCCATCATCATCACCGCGATCTACACCAACACCTCCGCCATCTTCACCAACATCTCCATCACCTTCCCCCCTCTATTTACAGTGGTCCACTCTCCCGCAACCCGTTGTACCCTGTACTTGAACATGGTGCTTTATGCTTCATATTATTATCCAATGATGTGTTGCCATCCTATGATGTGTGAGTAGATTTTCGTTGTCCTATCAGTGGTTGATGAATTGCTATGATTGATTTAAATTGCTTGTGGTTATGTTGCTGTCCTTTGGTGCCCATCATATGATTGCACGCGTGGATCACACCTAGGGTTAGTTGTATGTTGATAGGACTATGTATTGGAGGGCAAGAGTGATAGAAGCTTCAACCTAGCATAGAAATTGATGCATACGGGATTGAAGGGGGACCAATATATCTTAATGCTATGGTTGGGTTATACCTTAATGAACATTAGTAGTTGCGGATGCTTGCTAATAGTTCCAATCATAAGTGCATAGAATTCCAAGTCAGGGATGACATGCTAGCAGTGGCCTCTCCCACATAATACTTGCTATCGGTCTAGTAAAGTAGTCAATTGCTTAGGGGCAATTTCGCAACTCCTACCACCACTTTTCCACACTCGCTATATTTACTTTATTGTTTCTTTATTTAAACATCCCCTACTTTTTATTTATGTACTCTTTATTATCTTGCAAACCTATCCAACAACACCTACAAAGTACTTCTAGTTTCATACTTGTTCTAGGTAAAGCGAACGTCAAGCATGCGTAGAGTTGTATTGGTGGTCGATAGAACTTGAGGGAATATTTGTTCTACCTTTAGCTCCTCGTTGGGTTCGACACTCTTACTTATCGAAAACTGTTGCGATCCCCTATACTTGTGGGTTATCAGTCCGCCACCCAGCCGGAGCCTCTTCCCCGACGACGTCGTCCACAGCAACACCTCAATGTCCCTCATCTACCGCACCGAATGAGGATCCATCGTCGATCTCGTCGTCCCGCCGATTCAGCCACCCTGTCCTCCACCTCCAAGGAGCTGCCCCGATGTTCCCCTCGTCTTTCGCACTACCTCCATTCCCACACTCCCGTCTTCACCTGCACCACCGGAAGAGCAGCATCCTCACCAAATCCTCGGATGAAGCTGAGGCCTAATCGGCGCCACCAAAGAGGTTCTACACTAATCATTGCATTTTCTTATTGACGATCTCACAGTGTTGCCGGTAGTCGGTCCCAAGCTGACATGGCGCGGCTCCATCTACGGTCGCGTAGCCGGCCACTTCCTCCACAGCATCGCTCCCTGGGCGGCGATGTCCACATCAGTAGGAGCTGCTTCTGCTTTGGCTCTCGCTCACGCTGCTGCTTTGCTCTTACTCTTGGTCCCCTACCTCATCTGCTCTTGCTCTTGCTTGTGCTGCTTATCTCGCTCTTGCTCTTGCTTGCGCTGCTCCTCTACTCTTGCTCGCGTTGTTGTTGCACTAGCAGCCTATCCTACTCTCGATCCATCCCCTGTAGCTGCTACCCGAGATGCTGTTACACGACTAGCTGCACCGTCTCTCGCACGCGCTGCTGCTCCGGGCGCTGCTGCTACTGCTTCTCTGCTACTAGTGCATTTAGTATCGGCAATAAATTCAGTTTCAACTGCAAAATTTAGTTCGACGGTAAAATTCAGTTTTGACAATTTTATTCACTTTCGACAGTTAAGTTCAGAGATGAGCGGCTGATGTATTTCACATCTAGCACTTTGTGGTTATGTATTTTACATCATCTATTGTAGATTCTATTAGAATTCCACTCAGCTTAACATTGTCTCTCTTGTCCTCCTTCAGCCTCACCATCGTACAACTCACCAGAGCTTCTCCAACGACGAAACCCTCCATCACAGCGGAGCAGTACCCCCGGCTCCATCTCCAGATGCCTAAGATCTTCTTCCCCTCCTCTGTCATCCAAATCAGTTGGAGCATCCTCATCGACCAACCCAATCACGCTGAGATCGACATGGCTTTGCGAAAGAGGTTGTACACTTGTTGCATCGCTTTTTTACTCTACATGTTATATATATACATATATATATATATATATATTGTCCACTGAGCACACATAGTAACGTGAAATACGATTAGTTTCTCCTACTACATGACAAGCAGTGAGGTACCAGGCAACTTAGCTATCCACGATGGACTCTCTTGAATGCCATAATTATTTATTTCTACGCGTTTGAGCTGTGCATTTGCAGATGGGCCTGGGAGTTGAGCTAGTAGGGCAGTTGCCTGGGTCCAAAGTAGTAGAAGTAGCACAAAAACATTTTTTGAGTGTAGGATTTTCCCTGTTCAAGCCTGCTTACTAGAATCGCTAGTGCTTGAAAGGAAAAGTGAAGGAAAAACATAGGAATTGGAAAGTTTCCTATGGTACTACTATTCATGCATTTGGTTCAAAGGAATGGAGCAAAGGAAAACTGTAGGATTTGTTCCTTTAGTGTCTCCTTGAAAGAAAAACCGTAGGAATTTTAATATCCACTTGTTCTCCTTTTCAAATTCCTATTCATGAAGCACAAGACTAAGAGATAGTAACATAATAGCATTATAACCGTACATTTTCTTGTGGTTTGACTTAATCTCACCATGCTTCTTTGCATCCCGTGATCTTCCAATTCTTGTGAACCAAACACCCAGATTGGCAGAAATCCTGTGTTTTTAAATTCTCTATTTTGCACGTGCATTCCTATCCCATTCTTGTGTATTTCCTATCCTTGCATTGTTAGAATCCTCCAATTCAAACAAGCCCTTACAGAATTACTTCTGTTACACATATGTGTCAAAGAAAACCTTGTGTGGTTTATCCTGCTCCTGCTACACTGTGTTCCACCCCAACTCAGCTGCTCCAATGACGAAAGGGTTCACCACAGAAGGGATCCGCCCTCCAGACTGTCTTTTGCTTCCTTAGATCTTCTTCCCCGCCGCCGGCACCCATGACAACTGCATTACCATCATCAACTGAGCAAATGACCTTGAGACTACACGGGTCCGCAAGAGAGGTCGCACTCTTTCGTGTCTCCTTATGTTATGCATCACTTAATATGATTACATGCTACTTTATCGTCCTGTTCACTGATTAGATTCCTAGTCAGGTCCAAACTAATTCTCAAACTTCAGTTTTTAAATGGTTGTGGGGTACATATTGGGGTAGTAATCAATACTATCTGTCTACTACCTGGTTAATCTCAGGTGTCTACTATGAGTTTCATGTTGGGTGGAAACAAACATTAAAGGATCCATTATCTGTATTTTTAACTAAGCTATTATCTGCCTACTATCATTGGTTTTAGGTCTACCATAGTTTGCCACTACCACTCTCGATTTGTGCATGCACTCCTTACATAATCTCACTATGTTTTATTCCTATGCATGTTAGTTATTCTACACAATGGTACTGAACATGTAGAGCAAAAGAGGCGAGCCTTGCATGGCAATAAAATTTCATGCAGACGTCGATCCATGGTCGGCGCAAAAGCAACCCCCTTCCCCCATTCCAGACTGTAATCAAGAGGAAGATAATAGTTTAAAGGGGGATTCAGAGGGAGTAGACCACTCCTATTTACCCGCTGAGTTCTTTTGCTCTAACTTGGCATGCTGATGTTGGTCATATCATGCATATGGTGTCGTGCATTGCTTACTTTATACATAAAATATGTCATCTGCTTAGTTTAGACATGCATTGTGTGAATGCCATCTGTTTAGTTTCTATATCATATATGTGAATCATGCAATGCCATCTTGTTTAGCCAGGCATCATATATGTGAATTTCGCAATGCCATCCTGGTTAGCCAGTCATTACATATTAAATTTGTCAAGAATTTTAGTACATTCAATTACTCTTCCTGTGCATTAGCCATTCCACACGGTCATGGAAAAATCTGGAGTGAAAACAAGGTCTTCAGAGCAGACAATGCTATCTAATGAAGTGAATGTCTTGCTGGTTATAGATAGCTCTTCAGAGGAGGATTCAGAGACAGACGACCAGTCCTATTCCCCCCCCAGGTGCATTCTCTAACTTGGCAGGGTTATATTGCTCATATCATGCATATGGGGTCTTGCATTGGCATGTCATTTGTTTAGTTTAGACATCACTACAAGAAATATGTCAACTTATGACCACCACTATTGGTCACTGAATGGTCACAAATTTCCATTTATGACCTTTTTGTGACCAAAAACATAAGGTCAAAAGCTGGGCGTCGTAAACTGACTATAGCGACCTTTAACAAAAGGTCGTTGATCCTATGACCTTCTGTTTTGGTCACTAGAAACCTCCCCAGGCCACGTAGGCATCCAGCGTGGCAAGCTGATGTGGCACAAGATTCAGCCCGGTCCAATTCGGTTTTCTACATGGGCCGAGCCCATTAATTCGGCCTTTTTAATATTTATTTTTTCTGTTAATTTTTGATCGACTTCATGGGCCAAGCCCAACATTACAGCCTTTTTATTTTTGGGCCATGGCCTTTTTATCTCAAGAGTTTCATTTTTATTTTTTTAAATGGGTCAACTAGTCAGGTGGGTCCCTGTTGTGAGGTTCTAGTAACTGGGTCCCATTTGTCAGGTTCTGGTAACTGGGTCCCATCTATCAGGCTCAGTCTTTATATTTCAACTACTATTTAAATTGGCAGAGATAGAAAACACACATGATACTCCAAATAAGAGCAACCAGATAATGTAATACAATGGAAATCACAGTAACGACTACAAGTGTAATACATTACTTTAGAAGCTCTACAAGCTCCTTCCATAGCAACCACAAACTAGGCACCCGCTCGCGTCATGAACAACATGCCAAAATAGCTGGACGGCCATAGACAGATGAACAACATGCCGGACTCACTGGACAACCATAGTCGGGCTGGGAACAAACAAAATGGTTCCTCATTCGCACTGTTACATGAATCAACAGAGAAGAACCAGAAAAACTGGGGCAAATAACAACATGCTGGACTCGCTGGACAACCATAGTCGGGCTGGGAACAAACAAAAATGGCAACATGCCTTCCTGGTCGCCCTGTTACATTAATCAGTAGAGAAGAATCAGAAAACTGGGGCAAATATATTATGAACAGACCATTCAAGAAAATGATAGTTATTTATAATAATAACACAAACTGAGCTAGTACCATGCTTTTTGTTCTCCAGCTAGTTAAAATGAGATACTCTCATACAAGAAAGCAGAGATACAATATGAAAGCTAATAGTAGGGATGCCACAGCTTAAATGAGGAAGCTATTTTGTTTTTGAGAAACAAAAAAAATGCACCAATAATTTTTCAGAAGGTAACAGAACTTCTGTGCACACATTTAGATAGAAACAAGGGCTTGAACTATACACATTAATTAGAACAGGATCGCCAAACACCAATATAGGCTAGAATAAAAAAACATGGAGGTAGTAGTGGTCGTCCAGGGAGATAAACATAGAAAAGAAAACATGATTTCAGCGAAATTAAAATTGTCGATGTAAGTTGAATAACAGTGCAGCAGATTAGCTCTTAGCATGGAGGAACATCACCAAATTAAACCAGATGGTTGTTCAAGTTTCTATTTGAGTATTCATGGTTACAGTTTGTTATCATCGTCTAAATTCTCCAACATGTACAATATTAATTAATACAGCTGAATATGCTACCAATGAAGTAAACTCTAAAAGATACAGGCAGGGCTTAATTAACCAACCTTGTCATTCTATAAACACAAACCAAACTCAACGATAAGGTGTACAATTATTACCATATAACCTAGAAAACATACCTACTGTCCACACATTTCATAATGTAAAGAGGTAAATACTACAGGAAATAGATTGCTAAGCATTTCTGCCCTTCTTTCAAGCCACCAACAGCATAACACCCTCACTATAATAAGATCCACACAGACCACCATCTACAGCAATCGTACCCACAAGACAACCAGGGTCGGAGAGAGTGAGATTACCTTGGCGCCGTAAATCTTAGAAGACAAATCGTGTGCGAGGAAGTCCTTGTCGTCCACCGCCAAGTAGCAAGATGCTCCCGCCGAGCCTACAGAAAGTTTTGCATATAGTTAGAAAACCTGGAAACATACAGCATGGCTACCACAACGTAGCATTGAAGGAAAAAAAACTAAGAGCATGTAACTGAACCTCATGCAGCTCTAGCCTCTAGCATGCACCCGAGCAACCTATGCTTTCTCTGTCTCTTGGTCGTGACTGCAGAAAGAAAGCAACAATTTTACCATCCTGCAGTTGCCTCAAGTAGATGGAAAGCTCAATATGCATGAGTAAGGATAATTTGCCTCCAGCATTAGCACCGGGTCCAGAAAACAGCACCCCGCCCCAGCAGGCGCAGAAATTGGTGTTTGCATTATATCTCCAATGGCAACGGGGTGCCGCCCAACCATGCAGCATTCTGCAGATGCAAGTGAGGCCAGACGTAAGCGAGCAAGAGCAGACCCACACGCTTTAAGAATTACTTGATGTACGCGTGCGGATGCAAAGTTTGAATTACTTGATTTAAGAATTCATTAAGTGACTTTGGCATAGAAATAACAGGGAACCGGCCGATACACCACGGAAACAGACATGTTTCTAGAAAGGCAGAACAAAGTTAGATATGTGGACAGGCATCTCTGAAAAGAGATTGTACATGGTACATAAACAATAAAACAGGGGTTCAAATTAACAGAGTTGAACTAGTTGTAGATATTCAGACCATACAAAGTTACAAACTAACGAACAAAGCAAACAGACTGAATTCAGCATGAGAATTAGTGGTTCTGGGCACTAGATGACCTCCTCATCATCAGCTTGGGGTTGGGAGACAGGGGGCTTGGGAGGGGGTGTTATCGAGCGAGGTGCACTACGTGATGACGACGACCTCCTCCCGCGAGACTCCGGCGGCCGCCGCCAGGTCCCCCACCGCGCGGGGCGGCAGGGCCAGCTTGTCCATCACCACGAGCGCCGCCACGGCCATGGACGCCAAGGACCCGGACCTGATCGAATCGCCTGCAATCCTGCGTGAGGAAGGAAATGGCGCGCGTTAGGGAAGGAAAGGGAAAGGAGGAAGAGCAGATCGAAGAGGGGGTGGGGGTGACCTTGATGGCGAGCGGCGTCCCGGGCAGAGCGAGTTCATGGCCGGCGCCTGACCTCTCCTTCCTGATTTGAGGAGGGGAGGGAGACGGGTCATGGCATCTGGGGCATGCGTCCGCACCGTGATCCCGATGGGATCTACACGAGGCCGCCGCCGCCCCTCCCCCGCCGCGGGGCCGGGTGCGGGTCACCTCCCACGAAAGGAGACAGAGACGGAGCCGGAGCGGACATGGATGGGACTCGAACGCGCGGCGGAGGTGGTTGCCGAGGCGGGCATGGAGACGGGGTGGGTCACTGGGATTCGTGGCATGGTGGAGGCGCCGTGAGGAGGGGAGGAGGAGAGGGCGAGGGAAGGAGGGCGCCGCCGTCGGTGATGGGAAGCGAGAGAGAGAGGGAGGCGGCATCGATCTGGATCGGGGAGAGAGGGAGAGGGAGGCGGCGTCGATCTGGATCGGGGAGAGAGAGAGGGAGGCGGCGGGCGGGTGGAAGGGAGGAGAGGTGAGTGAGGTAGGGTTTGGTGCGGTGGGACAGTGGGTTTCTTCAGATGGATAGACGGTTGGATTGCTAGCAATGGATGGATGGATGTCTGCCATGTCATCAATCCATGTGACAGATGGTTCCACCAATCAGAATCTAGCATATGTAATTGTGCTTTTTCTCTTTTGTTTCATTTATATTTTTTATCCTCTTATTTCGGGTAAACACTCAACATATTAGCCTCATGTTGTATGTTTAAATGATCCAATATTGTGCACATATGTGTATCTTAGGATTTCAAACAATGATTATTTTGTGGTTTTCATTTGCATTGCACACAAAAATCAATTTTCTATTTTTCGAGTGCCCAAAATGAGTTTTGTTGTGAAGGGCCTACCATATATTTGTTGCAAAATTGGACCAACTCATTTTTATTGGTTATGATGAGTTTTTTGTGAAAGACCATATCCGAGACCATATCTAGTGTCAAAAATGAGTTTTTTTGTGAAGGACCAATAACATATTTGTTGCAAAATTGGATCAAATCAATTTTATAAAATACTAGGCCATGTTTAATGCACAATTGACCAAATGGTTGGGTGTCAAAAGTTTTGATCCACCTCTGGTGAAAAAGACAAATTTCTGTCGATTCAGCTGGAAGCGGGTAAAATTTAAACTACAACTGCCTCATAGTTTTCTCTATATTTTTTTTCCAAAAATCATTTCTAGATACATAAGTATCTATTTAATCAGAGAAACACCAAAAAAATTCCAAGATTCAACCACTAGCTAGGAACGGTCATGCCCGCCGTTTTGACCGCATTTTGAAACGGGCATAAAAAATAAAAAAAATAAAAAAAATTGGAAAACCTTCGCATTGTGTCATTATATGTGACCAAGTTTCCAGGAAAAATAATAAACTTGTAATATGGAAATTATTTTAAAAAAGTGTTCTCAGAAATGAGCTATCATGCGTGAAGATTCATGGCTTTCAAGCCAAATGATCAAACTTATGGCCACATTCATGGCATAGTTTGTTGAAATGATCTCATATTGTGCACAAGGGTGCATGTTGGAATTCCAAACAATGTTGCCTAAGGGAGTTTTCATTTTCTTTGCACGGAAAATTCATTTTCCATTTTTCGAGTGCCTGAAATGAGTTTTTTTGTGAAGGACCTACCATATATTTGTTGCAAAATTGAACCAAATCAATTTTCTAAAATACTAGGCCATGTTTAATGCACAATTGACCAAATGGTTGGGTGTCAAAAGTTTTGATCCACCTCTGGTGAAAAAGACAAATTCCCGCCGATTCAGCTGGAAGCGGGTCAAATTTGAACTGTAGCTGCCTCGTAGTTTGCTCTTTATTTTTTCCAAAAATCATTTCTAGGTACATAAGTATATATTTAATCAGAGAAACATCAAAAAAAATTCAAGATTCAACCACTAGCTAGGAACGGTCAAGCCCGCCGTTTTGACCGCATTTTGAAACGGGCATAAAAAATTCAAAAAAAATCAAAAAATTGGAAAACCTTCGCATTGCATCATTATATGTGACCAAGTTACCAGGAAAAATAATAAACTTGTAATACGGTAATTATTTTAGAAAAGTGTTCTCGTAAATGAGCTATCATGTGTGAAGATTCATGGATTTCAACCCAAACGCTCAATCTCATGGTCACATTCATGGCATAGTTTGTTCAAATGATCTCATATTGTGCACAAGGGTGCATCTTGGAATTCCAAACAATGTTGCCAAAGGGAGTTTTCATTTTCTTTGCACGGAAAATTCATTTTCCATTTTTCGAGTGCCCGAAATGAGGTTTTTTTGTGAAGGACCTACCATATATTTGTTGCAAAATTGTACCAAATATTTTTTATAAAATATTAGGACATATTTAATGCACAATTGACAAAATGGTTGGGTGCCAAAAGTTTTGATCCACCTCTGGTGAAAAAGACAAATTCCCGCCGATTCAGCTGGAAGCGGGTCAAATTTGAACTGCAGCTGCCTCATAGTTTGCTATTTATTTTTTTCAAAAATCATTTCTAGGTACATAAGTATCTATTTAATCAGAGAAACATCAAAAGTTTTCCAAGATTCAACCACTAGCTAGGAACGGTCAAGCCCGCCGTTTTGACCGCATTTTGAAACGGGCATAAAAAATTCAAAAAAAATCAAAAAATTGGAAAACCTTCGCATTGTGTCATTATATGTGACCAAGTTTCCAGGAAAAATAATAAACTTGTAATACGGTAATTATTTTAAAAAAGTGTTCTCAGAAATGAGCTATCAAGTGTGAAGATTCATGGCTTTCAAGCCAAATGATCAATCTTATGGCCACATTCATGGCATAGTTTGTTCAAATGATCTCATATTGTGCACAAGGGTGCATATTGGAATGGCAAACAATGTTGCCGAAGGAAGTTTTCATTTTCTTTGGACGAAAAAACCATTTTCCATTTTCTGAGTGCCTGAAATGAGTTTTTTTTGAAGGACCTACCATATATTTGTTGCAAAGTTGGACCTAATCAATTTTATAAAATACTAGGCCATATTTAATGCACAATTGAAAAAATGGTTGGGTGTCAAATTTTTTGATCCACCTCTGGTGAAAAAGACAAATTCCCGTTGATTCAGCTGGAAGTAGGTCAAATTTGAATTGCAGCTGCCTCATAGTTTGCTCTTTATTTTTTCCAAAAATCATTTCTAGGTAAATAAGTATCTATTTAATCAGAAATACATGGTTTGATGGCGAGACATCGAGGTTTGGACGGTGGCCGAGGGCCCCAACTCTAGAGCGCGTAAGCTCGCATGCCCGCCGCATGGTCACCGCGTGACCGTGGCGTTGCCATGTGTTATGTGCAGCCTAGGCATGTCTAGTGGGTTGGGCACTTCCCAGGTAGGTGCTAGGAAGAAAATCACAACATAAGATTCTCACGAGGAGACCGATCGATGCTCAAACATGAATAAGCAGCCAAGTGATTGATTTGCGGTACGGGAAATGCACATGGCCAATGGGCGTGAGTTTTGGCTGAGGATGATCATCTACTAAGGAGAATGTATTCACAAATTTTCACCTCAAAAGGAGGAGCCTAGGTGGTACTTACTTTGCAAAGTACCACACTGGACAAAAATATGAATGTTGAAGCTGGGCTCAAAATAATGAATGGATTGAGCTGAAATTTGGTGGAGGATGGTTATTTGGGCATAGGAAAGCATTGTAGAAAATTGATATCATTTTGACATGCCAAAGTAGTACTTCCTTCACAATGCTCTTCTATGAACAAAAACTTGGGAAAACTAGTGAGAGAGATTGGATGAATGAAATAAGATAAAAATTGGTGTAGGTAAGTTACATAGGTATGGTCATGCGCTGGTAAATTTTCAGATCATTTGGGTAAGCCTAGCTAGTACTTACTTCACAAAGCTTCTCTCGAGGTAGAAACTTTGGAAATTTCCTGAGAAAGATTTACTAGGAAAATTGAGCTGAATATTATCATGTGGCAATGATTTGGGTATGGAAGAGTGTCCAAAAAGTTTGAGGGTAATAGGAGGGGTCTATATAACACTTGCTTTGCAATGTGCCAATTTGGCCATAAAATATAAATTGAACCTGGGCTCACATAGATGATTTGACTGAGCTACAATTTGGAGGAGGGTGATAATTTGGGCATATGAAGGAACTGTATAAATTTCATGTCATTTAGAGATATAAAAAAGGTACTTCCTTCACAATGCTTCTAGGTGGACAAAAACTTTGGAAATTTGCCGAGGAAGATTTGCTAGGCAAATGGAGCTGAATTTTGTCATGCGGTAATGATTTGGATAGGAAAGAGTGCCCAAAAATTCCGAGGGCAATCAAGAATATAAAAATAGCACTTCCTTCATAAAGTGTTGTTGTGAACAGAATAGGAAAATGAATATTGTTGAATTAGTTTTGAACTAGGCAAGGAAGGATTTTTACATATTTGATGAAGATATGCCCCAAAGAATTTATGAGATTTTTTTGGGAATTTTGGGAATGATAGAAATATAGGTTGCTTCACAACCTAGGGCAAAAACTGCCACATGGACATGACACATAGGCAAAACTGATGAGATGGCGCCTAGTCATCACAACCCACCACAATCTACAAGGCTATGACCATCTATATTGGTCATTAACAACTAGAAATAAGGCAGCGGACTAGCACTGTTTGCTTTGTGACCATTTCGTGTAAGGAAATTACGACCTTTCTGACCAAAATGGTCGCAATGGTTTAGGGTTTGGAGCCCCCTGAACAGCTTTTGACCAATTGGTCTAAAATGGTCATAAATTTATGACCAATTCTTCGAGGGTCACTAATAGAAGGTCATAAGTTGACATATTTCTTGTAGTGCATGCTTTGTGTGAATGGCACCTGTTTAGTGTCTGATTACCACATATGTGAATTTTGCAATGCCATATTGTTGCAAGACATTATATATGTGAATTATGCAATGCTATCTTGTTGCAAGGCATTATGTATGTGAATTATGCAATGCCATGCTGTTTAGCCAAGCATCATATATGTGAATTATATCATGCCATCCTTTTTTTATTACTCATTCCATTTGTTGGCAATGTTTGTATATTCAACTGCTCTTCCTGTGCATCAGCCATTTGAATTAGTGATGGAAATATCTGGAGTGAAAATAAGGTCTTTAGAGCAGACAATGCTACGTGCTAAAGCAGATATCTTGCTGGTTATAGATAGCTCCTTAGAGGAGGATTTAGAGGCAGATGACCAGTCCTATTTTCCCCCTGAGGTGTATGGTCAAACTTGGCAGGGTTATATTACTCATATCATGCATATGTTGTCTTGCAATACTTAGTTTTTACATCATATACGCAATAATGAATCCCATCTGCTTAGTTGACACATCATATATGTGATTGCCCTCTGCTCACTTTCTTAGTATATAAATCATATATTTGAATTATATCATGCCATGATGTTTACATAGACAACATGTATCTGAATTATGGCATGCAAACCCATTTTCTAAAGACATAATATAGTTATATCATCTCATCCTGTTTACATAGTCATCATATTTTGAATTATGTCATTATATCCGTGAATTATATAATGCCATCATGTTTCCATCGATGGCATATTTGTGAATTATGGCATGCCAACCACTTTAATAGACACATCGTATAGTTATATCATGTCATCCTGTTTACATATTCATCATATTTTGAAGTATGTCATTCTATCCTATTTAGTTAGCCATCATACATGTGAAATTATGTCATGCTATCCTGTTTAATTAGTCATCATATATGTGAAATTATGTCATGCTATCATGTTTGGTTAGACAACATAAATGTGAATTATTTCATGCCCTGTTTTCTTCCCTACTATCCATTGCACCTATCTATCTGTAGGATCAAAAGTATGTTTAGAGGGGGGTGATTAGACTACTTGACCAAATAAAAATATAGCCTTTTCCCAATTTTAAGTCTTAGCAAATTTTAGCAACTTATCACAAGTCAAGCAATCAACCTAACATGCAATTCTAAGAGTATATCAGTGGAATGTAAATCATTGCATATGAAGGTAAAGGGGAGGAGTTTGGAGGGAGCAAACTCAATGTAGACACGGAGATTTTTGGTGTGGTTCCAATAGGTGGTGCTATCGTACATCCACGTTGATGGAGACTTCAACCCATGAAGGGTAACGGCTGCGCGAGTCCACTGAGGGCTCCACCCATGAAGGGTCCATGAAAAGCAATGTTGTCTATCCCACCATGGCCATCTCCTATGAATGACTTGCCTCACTTGGGTAGATCTTCATGAAGTAGGCGATCTCCTTGCCCTGACAAACTCCTTGGTTCAACTCCACAATCTAGACGGAGGCTCCCAAGTGACACCTAACCAATCTAGGCGACACCACTCTCCAAAAGGTAATAGGTGGTGTGTTGATGATGAACTCCTTGCTCTTCTTCTTCAAATGATAGTCTCCCCAACACTCAACTCTCTCACACAGATTTGGATATGGTGGAAAGATGATTTGAGTGGAAAGCAACTAGGGGAAGGCTAAAATCAAGATTCTTGTGGTTGGATTGGAATATCTTGGCCTCAACACATGAGTAGGTGATTCTCTCTCAGAAAATGAATGCTGGAAGTGTAGGCACGTTCTGAGGGCTCTGTCCACAAATGGAGGATGGGTGGAGGGGTATATATAGCCCCCACACAAAATCTAACCGTTACACACAATTTACCAAACTCGGTGGGACCGAATACTGAAACTTGGTCAGACCGATTTAGTTCAAAATGTGAACGTTAGGCTTTTCGGTGGGACCGACATGTCAACTCGGTGGGACCGATTGTATTAGGGTTAGGGCATAACGTAATCTCGGTGAGACCGATCACATGAACTCGGTGAGATCGATTTCTGTAGTAGGCAAACAGAGAGTTGGTCAGGCAAACTCGGTGGGACCGATCACTCATTTTGGTGAGACCAAAACTTTACAAAAAGAAAACAGAGAGTTTGCATTGCAAACTCGGTGGGACCGATCGCTCATATTGGTTAGACCAAAACGTTACAAAGGGAAATAGAGAGTTTGCAATCCCATCTCGGTGAGGCCGAGATTCCTATCGGTGAGACTGAATTGATTAGGGTTTCTGGCTATGACTATGTCAAATGAACTCGGTGGCGCCGGATAGATCAAATCGGTGGGTCGAGTTTGACTTTTGGTTTGGGACATATGTGGATATGAGAAAGTGGTTGAGGGCTTTTGGAGCATATCACTAAGCATTCTGAGCAAGCAAGCCATTAAGCAACACCTCATCCCCTTTTAATAGTATTGGCTTTTCCTATGGACTCAATATGATCTTGGATCACTAAAACGAAAGTAGAGTCTTGAGCTTGAGACAATATGTGTCCTTAGCATTTTAAGGGGTCCACATCTCTAGTCCATGCCATGCTAATCATTAAACTTTCTGAAAAGATTATCTTGAATGGATATTAGTTCCATGAGCTATATGTTGTTAATAATTACCAAAACCACCCAGGGATTAGTTGCACTTTCACTATCTTACAATGTCTGTACATTCAATTACTTTTCTAGTTTATCAACCATTTGAATTGGAGGGGGTGATGTCAGTATCTATGGGAGTAAAAACACGGTCTTCAGAAAATATCGTGCTACCTGTCGATGCAGATAGAACCACGGTTGTACTTGCTCAATAACCAGCCCCACCACACATAACCCAGACTCACATAGATTGAATCCCTACCCAGTTGGACAAAGAATTAGCTACACCCCTTCTAACCCCAACACTAGCAGATAGTAATCCAGTTCCGGTTGACACAGTGATACGTCTCCAACGTATCTATAATTTTTTATTGTTCCATGTTGTTATATTATCATTCTTGGATGTTTTACAATCGTTTTATAGTCATTTTATTCATTTTTTGGTACTAACCTATTGACATAGTGCCAAGTGCCAGTTGCTTTTTTTGCATGTTTTTTACATCGCAGGAAATCAATATCAAATGGACCCCAAAGGCAGCGAAACTTCTTGTGGATTTTTGTGGACCAAAAGACATCCAGTAGGCCGGAGAAGCACCTAGGGGGTGCTCCGAGGGGAGCACAACCCACCAGGGCGCGCCTGGAGGCCCAGGCGCGCCCTGCTGGGTTGTGCCCACCTGGGTTGCCTCCTGAACTGTCTCTTTACTCTATAAATACCCCAATATTCCAAAAACCCTAGCGGAGTCGACAAAAATCAATTCAAGCCGCCGCAAGTTCCAGAAACCACCAGATCCAATCTAGACACCATCATGGAGGGGTTCATCAAGTCCATTGGTGCTTCTCCGATGATGCGTGAGTAGTTCTTTGTAGACCTTCAGGTCCGTAGTTAGTAGCTAGATGGCTTCCTCTCTCTCGTTTGATTCTCAATACAATGGTCTCTTGGATATCCATATGATGTAACTCTTTTTGCGGTGTGTTTTTTGGGATCCGATGAACTTTGAGTTTATGATCAGATCTATCTTTTTATCCATGAAAGTTATTTGAGTCTTCTTTAATCTCTTATATGCATGATTGCTTATAGCCTTGTATTTCTTCTCCGATATTTGGGTTTTTTTGGCCAACTTGATCTATTTATCTTGCAATGGGAAGAGGTGCTTTGTGATGGGTTCGATCTTACGGTGCTTGATCCCAGTGACAGAAGGGGAACCAACACGTATGTATCATTGCTATTAAGGATAACAAGGTGGGGGTCTATTTCTACATAAATAGATCTTGTCTACATCATGTCATCGTTCTTATTGCATTACTCCGTTTCTCCATGAACTTAATACACTAGATGCATGCTGGATAGCGGTCAATGTGTGGAGTAATAGTAGTACATGCAGGTAGGAGTCGGTCTACTAATTTTGGACGTGATGCCTATATAATGATAATTGCCTGGATATTTTCATGATTATTTGAAGTTCTATCAATTGCCCAATAGTAATTCGTTTACCCTTCGTTTGCTATTTTTCTCAAGAGAAGCCACTAGTGAAACCTATGGCCCCTGAGTCTCTTCTTTATTATATTTGCCTTTGCGATCTATTTTCATTTGCTTTTATTTTCAGATCGATTAAACCAAAAATAAAAAATACCTTGCTGCACTTTATTTTATTTGTCATTCGATCTATCAAATTAATACAACTCTCTCATTTCCGTTTGCCAATTTCTGGCGCCGTTACCCGAAAGGGATTGACAACCCCTTTAATAGTCCGGTTGCGAGTATTTGTTATTTGTGTGCAGGTGATGTTTACGTAGTGTTGCTTGGTTCTCCTACTGGTTCGATAACCTTGGTCTCATCACTGAGGGAAATACCTACCGTTGTTGTGCTGCATCATCCCTTCCTCTTTGGGGAAATACCGACGTAGTTCTAGCAGACATCAAAAGGAATTTTTGGCGCCGTTCCTAGGGAGACATCATCAACATCTACCAGGTTCCTAATCACAAATCTCATCTCCTTGTAATTTGCATTATTTTCCATTTGCCTCTCATATTCCTCTCCCCCACATCACATAAATTTGCCGTTTTATTCGCCCTTTTTTTGTTTGCCATTTTTCTCGTCAGATCTATCTTCTTGTTTGCAATCATGAGTGACTTTGGTATGGCAGAAACAGATGATGGCCTAACTCCTAAAATTGGACGATCTGGCAATCTGGATGCTAAAAGTTTTGTTTTGGGGCAAGGGAATGATATAGGAAAAGAACGTATCCAATAATTTTTCAATTGTGTTCGAAATTTAAGTCTTGATGATGTTCCTATACTTAAGAGGACTAAATCTTATGCCGAAGTTATCTTAGCACTAGTGCTGAAACTTGAAAATAAATTTATCCGCACTCATCCTACCTTGCTGAGATTATTTTCTGAGCTACCTGTTATAAAGAATACCAAGGCTAAAAAGTTAGCCACTCGTGTTCTTATGAATGGATTTGACTACATAAAATGGGAAGCTAGGGAAATCTTTGATTTTTATGGTATGAACCGTGAAAAACCGGTGTTAGATGAAATTCTTTACAATAGTGATTATGCGTTAAGACATTTGCTTGGCGATAATAATTTTTTATGACAATCTTAAAAAGGAAGTCCCTATTCCAGATATAATCCAACAAGTTTTTAATGATGTTAATCAACATTATTCTCGGATTGTTGCCGGAAATCAAAGAGGTTATGATAGTAAGAAACTTGGTAGTGCTAAGTTTCGATGGATAATATATTTTATGTTGTTTTTACAAAACCACATGACAAAAATACCTCCAAGGAAGTTAAGGAGAAGGATGACAAAACTTAGATCCTTGTTTTATGCCTAGATAGGGGCGTAAAATGATAGCGCTTGTTGGGAGGCAACCAAATGAATAAAATTATTTTTGTCTTTTGCTTTCTCTTCTTGAGTGTTCGCACAATTATGATTCTGTTATGATTGTGTTTTGTGTGTTTTAATTAGTGTTTGTGCCAAGTAAAGCCTTTAGGATCTTGTTGGGTGATAGTTGACTTGATCTTGCTGAAAAATAGAAACTTTTGCACTCACAAAAAAATTCTTATTTTTAACAGGAGCGTAATAAAATAGCAATTATTATTGAAGATGATTAATACACAAATTGCTCACGAGATCCTAATATTTGAGAATTTTTGGAGTTACAGAAGTATTCGAAATATCCAGATTGCTACAAATTGTTCTATTTTTGACATATTCTGTTTTCTTTGCGTTGTGAGCTTGTTTTGGTGATTCTATGGTTTTCTTTGAAGATTTTTTGCCATAGAAAAGTTGGAATACAGTAGATATAATGCAGGAATAAAATATGAATGGGTTTGCAATAGTACTTACAGTAGTGATTTGTTTTCTTATACTAACGGATCTCATGAAGGTTTTGTTGAGTTTTGTGTGATTGAAGTTTTCAAGTTTTGGGTGATCTTACAATGGATGAAGGAAGGATGGAAGAGCCTAATCTTGGGGATGCCCCAGAATCCCAAGATATTATCCAAAAATGAGCAACCAACTAAGCTTGGGGATGCCCCCTAGTGGCATCCCCGCTTTCTTCCAACGACCATCGGTATTTTACTCAAAACTATATTTTTATTCGTCACATGATATGTGTTTTGCTTGGAGCGTCATGTATGATATGAGTCTTTGCTTGTTTTATTTTGTGTTTTAAGTCATCAATCCTTGCTGGACACACCTATTTGAGAGAGTCAAAATTATGTCATGACTTGTTAGAATTGCTCTCTATGCTTCACTTAAATTTTTATGAGCAATGGACTTGCTCTAGTGCTTCACTTATATCTTTTTGAGCATGGTGTGCTTTAGTATTTTTTAAGAAATGTTCTGTAACACCCATGATGCGGCTATATCTCCCATGTGTCAGGGCACGACTTAGAGGCATAGCCCCATGGTAGGTTTGTCGCAAGAGGGGTAATCTTCACACAATCCCATGTACTGAAT
The DNA here is from genome assembly GCF_002162155.2 of Triticum dicoccoides. NCBI lineage: Eukaryota > Viridiplantae > Streptophyta > Magnoliopsida > Poales > Poaceae > Triticum > Triticum dicoccoides. Next base: position 421,864,551 of record NC_041380.1, read on the forward strand.
AGAAAGGGATAAGGAGTTGGCTTACAATCACCACTTCACACAAATACAAGTTAAACATACATCATCCAGGATACAATCAAGGTCCGACTATGGAGCCAAAATAAAAGAAGACAACCCCAAATGATAGATCCCCGATCGTCCCAACTGGGCTCCACTACTGATCAACTGGAAACGAAACAACACAATGAACACGATCTTCATTGAGCTTCCACTTGAGCTCAGTTGCGTCAACTGCACTGGTATCATTGGCACCTACAACTGTTTGGAAGTATCTGTGAGCCAAGAGGACTCAGCAATCTCACACCCGCGAGATCAAGACTATTTAAGCTTATGGGTAGGAAAGGGTAGTAACGTGGAGCTGCAGCAAGCACTAAGCATATATGGTGGCTAACATACGCAAATAAGAGCAAGAAGATAAGCAACACAACGGTTGTGAACTAGAAGTGATCAAGAAGTGATCCTGAATCTACTTACGTTCAAGCATAACACAAGAATCGTGTTCACTTCCCGGACTCCGCCGAAAAGAGACCATCACGACAACACACGCGGTTGATTCATTTTAATTAAGTTAAGTGTCAAGTTATCTACAACCAAACATTAACAAATTCCCATCTTCCCATAACCACGGGCATGGCTTTAGAAAGTTCAAACCTTGCAGGGGTGTCCCAACTTAGCCCATCACAAACTCTCACGGTCAATGAAGGATATTCCTTCTCCGGGGAAGACCCGATCAGTCTCGGAATCCCGGTTACAAGACATTTCGACAATGGTAAAACAAGACCAGCAAGACCACCCGATGCGCCGACATCCCGATAGGAGCTGCACATATCTCGTTCTCAGGGCAACACCGGATGAACACTACGTATAGCTAAAACCAGCCCTCAAGTTTCCCTGAGGTGGCGCCGCAAGTGGATCTGGTTCAGACCAACACTTAGAGAAGCAGTGGCCCGGTGGGTTAAAATAAAGATGACCCTCGAGAGCGCGACTCCAAAGGGAAAAGTATAGGTGGTGGTGAGGCAAATGGTAAAACCAAGGTTGGGACTTACTGGAGGAGTTTTATTCAAAGTGAACTGTCAAGGGGTTCCCATAACACCCAACCGCGTAAGGAACGCAAAATCAAGGAACATAACACCTGTATGACGAAAACTAGGGTGGCAAGAGTGGAACAAAACACCAGGCATAAGGCCGAGCCTTCCACCCTTTACCAACTATATAGATGCATTAATTACATAAGAGATATTGTGATATCCCAACATATCCATGTTCCAACATGGAACAAACTTCATCTTCACCTGCAACTAGCAACGCTATAAGAGGGGCTGAGCAAAAGCGGTAACATAGCCAAACAACGGTTTGCTAGGAAAGGTGGGTTAGAGGCTTGACATGGCAATATGGGAGGCATGATATAGCAAGTGGTAGGTAGCGCGACATGGCAATAGAGCGAACAACTAGCAAGCAAAGATAGAAGTGATTTCGAGGGTATGGTCATCTTGCCTGAAATCCCGCAAGGAAGAAGAACAAATCCATGAAGAAGACAAACGGACGTAGTCGAACGAAACCGAAGCTAACGAGAGAAGCAAACCGGAAATAAGCAAGCAACATAGTAAACAACCATCACATAAACATGGCATGATGCACAACCAAGTATGATGCATGTCAGGTTTAAAGAGGCATGGCAAAGTCCAACAAGAAAAACTACAAGTTAAGTGGAGCTCAATATGCAACGAGTTGCATATTGACGAAACACCACATGACTTATGTAGTTCACTCTCGTTTATGTACCCAACAATATTAAATGTTGTTAAACATGGCAAGAGGTGAAGCATATGAAAACTACCTATCTAGGCAAGTTTAAATGAGGCCGGAACAACAAGCAACAAGTCTGGAGAATTCCTCATGAGCATATATTAGATTTGGTACTCTTCTTCCCTAAACCATATTTTAGAGTTGTTAAACATGCAAATAAACTACACCATGTTAAACTAGGCATTTTTGTACCCCATTTACATATAAAGTTTATTAAAAATTGGAGCTACGGTTATTTAGTTATGAATTAAAGCATTTTAACATGGTATATGAGCAAAATTAACCAAACAACATTTTAAACATGTTAAACATAGATGAAAGTGGCATATTATTAAACTAGATGAAATTCTAAGCATTTTTCATATATAATGTTTTTACATATGATGCACGAATGTCGAGTTTTAAACTGCATGGAGTTTAGGGACTTTTCTGCAAAATGGTAAACCTCTGGATAAATAGATAGATCGTCCAGAACTGAAAAAATGCCCACGGGCTAAAACTGGCTGGCTGATACATCTCCGTCGTATCTATAATTTTTGATTGTCCATGCTAATATTCTACAACTTTCATATACTTTTGGCAACTTTTTATACTATTTTTGGGACTAACATATTGATCCAGTGCCTAATGCAAGTTCCTGTTTGTTGCATGTTTTTTGTTTCGCAGAATATCCACATCAAACGGAGTCCAAACGCGATAAAAACTGCCGGAGATTTTTTTGGAATATATGTGATTTTTGGGAAGAAAAATCAACGCGAGATGATGCTCGAGGGGCCCACGAGGCAGGGGCGCGACCCTGACCCTCATGGCCACCCTGTAAGGCGGTTGATGTCCTTATTTTTTCGCAAGAAAGCTAATATCCGGATAGAGATCGTGTTAAAATTTCAGCCCAATTGGAGTTACGGATCTCCGGGAATATAAGAAACAGTGAAAGGTTAGAATCTGAGAACGCAGAAACAGAGAGAGACAGAGAGACATATCCAATCTCGGAGGCGCTCTCGCCCCTCCCACGCCATGGAGGCGGACGTCAAGCGTGCGTAGAGTTGTATCGGTGGTCGATAGAACTTGAGGGAATATTTGTTCTACCTTTAGCTCTTCGTTGGGTTCGACACTCTTACTTATCGAAAACTGTTGCGATCCCCTATACTTGTGGGTTATCAAGACCTTTTTTTGGCGCCGTTGCCGGGGAGCAATAGCATGGGGGTGAATATTCTTGTGTGTGCTTGTTTTCTTTATCACTAAGTAATTTTTATTTGCTGTTCTTAGTTGTTTTCTATCTTTAGTTATGGGTAGGAAACGCAAAATACCAAAAAAATTAGTTGTACCTACTAAACCACTGGTTGAAGAACCACTCAAAATCTATCACACTGCTGAAGCTTATTACTTGGATCATCTTCGATCCCTATGTGCTCGTGCTGAAACCCCAACTAGCTTAGTTGAGGGCAAATCTTTAGATGAGCATGCTTGTTATGTGCGACACTGAATATCTGCAAAAGGGAAAATTTTACTGGGTCAAATTCATCATTTGCAATGCTATGCTTGGAATTTATGCGAAATATATTATATTACTTGTTGTTTTGAAAACCCTAAGAAACACCTTCCCTATGAATGTGAGTTTAGTGATAATGAAATCGTATCTTTGTATGCTAAGGGTGTTTATAGTTACTATGATGTTCAACAAATTGAAGAATTTTTTGCTTTTAAGGGTGCTTATGAAATTGCTTCTTTGATTCAAACGTATGATGCTACTCTTTACAAATCTGAAAATTTTGCCATACTTAAATATTTCTATGATAATTATGCTTCTAATGCCTATGTTGAACCATATATTGAGGACTACCCCACTGTCCAAGAAGAGACTAATATTTTGCAGGAGTCTATGGAAGAAGAAATTGATGAAACTGTGAGCTCATTGGATGAAAAATATGACGAGGAGAGCGAAGAACAAAAGGAGGAAGAGCGGATTAGCTACCCGTGCCCACCTTCTAATGAGAGTAACTCTTCAACTCATACATTGTTTAATTTCCCTTCGTGCTTACCGAAGGATGATTGCTATGATGATTGTTATGATCCCATTGATTCTCTTGAAATATCCCTTTTTGATGATGCTTGATATGCTTGTGGCCAAGATGCCAATATGAATTATGCTTATGGAGATGAACTTGCTATAGTTCCTTATGTTAAACATGAAATTGTTGCTATTGCACCCACGCATGATAGTCCTATTATCTTTTTGAATTCTCCCAACTACACTATATAGAAGAAGTTTACCCTTATTAAGGATTATATTGATGGGTTGCATTTTACTATTACACATGATGATTTTGATGAATATAATGTGCATGTGCTTGCTGCTCCTACTTGCAATTATTATGAGAGAGGAACTATATCTCCACCTCTCTATGTTTCCAATACAACAAAATTGCAAGAAACTGTTTATACTATGCATTGGCCTTTACTATGTGTGCATGAATTGTTCTTTTATGACATTCCGATGTGTAACGCCCCGAGACCGATGTGCCAGGTGTCCTCCAGTTATTCGTTGTTTTGCCTTGTCATTTGCTTGCGTGTTGCATCTTGCCATGTCATCATCCGCATTGCATCATCGTGTTTTCAAAACTTGCATCCGTCCGGGTTCCCCCAGTTCCGTCCGTTGTCCGTTCTGAGCCCAACCACACTTGCACACTCCCGCGGCATGTCTGAAATAGTATTTTATAAGTGGCCAGAAAATGTTCTCGGAATGGGTTGAAAGTTGGCTTGTGGTCTTATTATAGTGTAGATAGACCGGCTGTCAAGTTTCATCGCATTCGGAATTCGTCTGATAGCCCAACCGTTAAACTATAGCGGCATTATAGCCGGGCACACGTCGGACGTTTTCGGTCTCCGAAAACAGTCACCGGGCCTCCCTATCTTCTCTTCTCTCAGCTCGAGACCGTCTACACAGCTCACTACCTACCGCCAGGTCCAACCTAACCTCTCTTGTCAGCCCACAGCCCCCCCCCACGCGCGCGTCCAAAAGTTGTCCCGAACCCGACCCGGACTGTCGCCACCGTTGTGTCCGGATCATCCCCAAACATCTATAAAACGTCTCCGTTTTCTTATTTGGGCTCCCTAGCCTATTTTTCCCAACCATCTGATTCCGATCTGAGGGACTAGGTAGCCCCTAACCTAATCTGTGAGGTATATACAGTCCACCCTTAGTCATTTTGGACAAACCCTAAAATCTAGGGGAAATGTCCCATCATTCCTCCTCGCCGCCGCCACAATCAAATCCTCGGGATCCCCTCATTCCCCAGACTCAATCCCACCAACTAGACTCCACCCGAGGCCTCCCCTCGATCCAACTCGTCTTCGCTCTCCTTGTCGACCAGGGAGAAGAGCTCCTCCCAAGACCAGCAGATGAGCCCCCGTCGTGCCCCTCTCCTTCTCTCCCCTCTTCCTGTGCTCCTCCCGTTTGTCCCTCTCTCATCTCTCTCTGTTCTCATGTTTCTCTGTCGACAGGAGCATCCGCGCCATGGCCTCGCTGAGCTTTGCCCGCACCAGCGTCTCGACGAGATCCTCGCCTGCCCCGTGCCATGGACTCGCGCCCAGCCTTCCTTCCCCATGCTGTTCCTCGCGCGCCGGACCTCCCCAACTTCGCCGGAGCACCGCGGCGTCCGCTTGTTCCTCTGCTTCATCGCCGCCATGGGCACGAGAGCCTCGACCCCCCCTGCAATGTCGCCTCACCAAGACATCTCGACCGCCCGGATCCGTGTCTCCACCATCTTGCATGTCCCAGCCGGATCCCGCCGGCTGGGCCCTGTCCCCGGCCACCGGTGCCCTTGCCGGAGACCACTGGCATGCCGCCACGCCAAGTCCGCCTGCAAGCCGCTCCAGCGCCGCTGCTCCTCTGCTTCTCTGTCGAACAGAGGGCGCCGCGCCCGTATCCTCCCCGCCTCGCGAGTTTGGGCCGGCCAGCGCCAAGCCAGGCCCAGTCGGCCAGATCTGCGCCGCCCTTGCTGGCCTTCCTCCTCACCAGCTGAGCCTCAGCCCATGGTGAGCCTCCACTGCGCCCCCCCTTCTCTGTTGGGCCCTGTTCTAGTTCCGGCCCGTGTAGGTTTTTTTTAGGTTCTGCGATTTAGTTATTTTCCGGAGTTTGCCAGTTCTACAGTTTAGCCCTCAAACATCATGCATATCATAATTTAATAATCGTGCATCGGATTAAAACAATTTATATATGAAATATGCTTAGTTTTCATCTAGTTTCATAATATGTCATTTTCATCCATGTTTAAAATGTTTAAAATGCTATTTGTTTAAATTTGCTTAAATAACTTACTAAAATGCTTTAATTCATAACTAAATAACCATAGCTTGGTTGTAAATAATCTTTATATGTAAATGGGGTAGAAAAATGCCTAGTTTAACATGGTAGCGTTGCTTTGCATGTTAAACAACTCTAAAATTATGTTTCGGGTAGAACAGTACCAAACCTTAAAATATGCACATGAGGAGTTTCCGGACTTGTTGTTTGTTGTTCCAGCCTCATTTAAACTTGCCTAGATAGGTAGTTTTCTTTTGCTTCACCCTCTTGCCATGTTTAACAACATTTAATCTTGTTGGGTACATAAACAAGATCAAACTAAATAAGTCACGTGGTGTTTCGTCAATATGCAATGGAGTTGCATATTGAGCTCCACCTAATTTGTAGGGTTGTTTGTGCACTTTGCCATGCCATGCCTCATTAAATCGGACATGCATCATACTTGTTTGTGCATCGTGCCATGCTTATGTGATGATTGTCCACTATGTTGTTTGCTTCTTTCCGGTGTTGCTTCTTCAGGTTGTTTCCGATAATGTTGCGTTTGTGAGGATTCGTTCGACTACGTCCGTTTGTCTTCTTCATGGACTCGTTCTTCTTCCTTGCGGGATCTCAGGCAAGATGACCATACCCTCGAAATCACTTGTATCTTTGCTTTCTAGTTGCTTGCTCTATTGCTATGCCTATGCTGCGGTACCTACCACTTGCTTTGCCATGCCTCCCATGTTGCCATGTCAAGCCTCTAACCCACCTTGTCTTAGCAAACCATTGTTTGGCTATGTTACCGCTTCGCTCAGCCCCTCTTATAGCATTGCTAGTTGCAGGTGAAGATTGGAGTTTGTTCCTTGTTGGAACATGGATATTTTGTTGGGATATCACAATATCTCTTATTTAATTAATGCATCTATATACTTGGTAAAGGGTGGAAGGCTCGGCCTTATGCCTGGTGTTTTGTTCCACTCTTGCTGCCCTAGTTTCCGTCATACCGGTGTTATGTTCCTTGATTTTGCGTTCCTTACATGGTTGGGTTATAATGGGAACCCCTTGACAGTTCGCTTTGAATAAAACTCCTCCAGCAAGGCCCAACCTTGGTTTTACCATTTGCCACCTAGCCTTTTCCCTTGGGAGTCGCGCATCCAGAGGGTCATCTTTATTTTAACCCCCCCGGGCCAGTACTTGTCTAAGTGTTGGTCCGAAACAGAGCCACTTGCGGCGCCACCTCGGGGAAACTTGAGGGCTGGTTTTAGCTGTACGTAGTGTTCATCCGATGTTGCTCTGAGAACAAGATATGTGCAGCTCCTATCAGGATGTCGGCGCATCGGACGGTCTTGCTGGACTTGTTTTACCATTGTCGAGATGTCTTGTAACCGGGATGCTGAGTCTGATTGGATTGTCTTGGGAGAAGGAATATCCTTCGTTGACCGTGAGAGCTTGTGATGGGCTAAGTTGGGACACTCCTGCAGGGTTTTGAACTTTTGAAAGCCGTGCCCGCGGTTATGGGCAGATGGGAATTTGTTAATGTCCAGTTGTAGAAAACCTGAAACCTTAACTTAATTAAAATGCATCAACCGCGTGTGTAGCCGTGATGGTCTCTTCTTGGCGGGGTCCGGGAAGTGAACACGGTGTTGGAGTTATGCTTGAACGTAGGTTGTTCTAGGATCACTTCTTGATCATAGTTTCTTGACCGTGCTTTTGCCTTATCTTCTCGCTCTCATTTGCGTATGTTAGCCACCAAATTTGCTAGTCGCTTGCTGCAGCTCCACCTTATACATTTACCCTTCCTATAGCTTAAATAGTCTTGATCGCGAGGGTGTGAGATTGCTGAGTCCCCGTGACTCATAGATACTTCCAAAACCAGTTTGCAGGTGCCGATGTTACCGTGCAGGTGACGCAACCGAGTTCAAGGAGGAGCTCGATGAAGATCGTGTTCGTTATGTTGTTCCGTTTTTCAGTTAATCAGTAGTGGAGCCTAGTTGGGACGATCGGGGATCTGTGTAGCATTTGGGGTAGTCTTCTTTTATTTTGGTTCCGTAGTTGGACCCTGATTGTACCTGGTTGATGTAATGCTTTATTCATTTATTGTGTGAAGTGGCGATTGTAAGCCAACTATGTATCTCTTTCCTTTATGTATTACATGGGTTGTGTGAAGATTACCTCACTTGCGACATTGCTTACAATGCGGTTATGCCTCTAAGTCGTGCTCCGACACGTGGGAGATATAGCCGCATCGTGGGCGTTACACGATGCATAGGAAGAGAGTTAGACTTCGTTGTTGCATGATTTATGTTACTTTGTGCTCACTACTAAATTATAAATCATTGTTAATTAAAATTGGCTTTGATATACCTTGGGATCCGGGTGGATTCACTACTTGAGCACTATATGCCTAGCTTAATGGCTTTAAAGAAAGCGCTGCCAGGGAGACAACCCGGAAGTTTTAGAGAGTCATTTATTTCTGTTGAGTGCTTTTATATAGTTTAAAAACAACAAATATAAAGAGGGGAACCTGAAACTTTTTCAAAAAGGAAAGTGAAAGTGAGAAAGACAAGCATTGTTGAAGTGGGAGAGCTCCTTGAACTTTGTTCATGCTCACGGCAACTTTGTGAATCTTGATTACAGAAACTTTTCAACAAAAATAATTATCCCCTTGTACAATTCCATTTATTATAAAAATAATGTGCCAAGGTTTGCCTTTAGGATGTTTACATTTCCTTGATGGTCTGTACGATACAGGACAGAAACTTTGGCTGTAGTGCATGATTTTACATTTTTAGCTGGAATGTCAAATGGTTCTGATTCTTTTTGCACTGTATTTCTATACAAATTGTTTATTTTTCCTAATTTTGGCACAATTTTTCAGGTATCAGAAGTATGGTGAATGTTCAGATTGTTGCAGACTGTTCTGTTTTAGATAGATTCTGTTTTTGATGCATAGTTTGCTTGTTTTGATGAAACTAACGATTTATATTAGTGCATTAATCCATGAAAAAGTTATATTACAGCCGACACAATGCAAAAACATATTAATTGGTTTGCAACAGTACTTAGATTAGTGATTTGATTTATTATACTAACGGATCTTACCGAGTTTTCTGTTGAAGTTTTGTGTCGATGAAGTGTACGATGATCGAGAAGGTCTCGATGTGAGAAGAAGGAAGAAAGGAAAGAGCTCAAGCTTTGGGATGCCCGAGGAACCCCAAGTAAATATTCAAGGAGACTCAAGCGTCTAAGCTTGGGGATGCCTCGGAAGGCATCCCCTCTTTCTTCAACAAGTATCGGTATGTTTTCGGATTCGTTTCATTCATGCGATATGTGCAATCTTGGAGCATCTTTTGCATTTAGTTTTCATCTTTATTTTATGCACCATGCTGGTATTAGATAGTCCTTGGTTTATTTATAGAATGCTCTATGCACTTCACTTATATCTTTTGAGTATGGCTTTATAGAATGCTTCATGTGCTTCACTTATATAATTTGAAGTTTGGATTGCCTATTTCTCTTTACATAGACAACCGCCATTTGTAGAATGCTCTTTTGCTTCACTTATATTTGTTAGAGCATGGTAATATCTTTTGTAGAAAGAATTAAAATCTCTTGCTTCACTTATATCTATTTAGGGAGATGACAGGAATTGGTCATTCACATGGTTAGTCATAAAATCCTACATAAAACTTGTAGATCACTGAATATGATATGTTTGATTCTTTACAATAGTTTTGCAATATAAATATGGTTATATTAGAGTCATTCTAGTGGGTAGATGTGGATTGTATAAATACTTGTGTTGAGGTTTGTGATTCCCGTATCATGCACGTATGGTGAACCATTATGTAACGAAGTCGGAGCATGATTTATTTATTGATTGTCTTCCATATGAGTGGCCATCGGGGACGAGCGATGGTATTTTCCTACCAATCTATCCCCCTAGGAGCATGCGCGTAGTACTTTGTTCGATGACTAATAGATTTTTGCAATAAGTATGTGAGTTCTTTATGACTAATGTTGAGTCCATGGATTATACACACTCTCATCCTTCTACCATTGCTAGCCTCTCTAGTACCGCACAACTTTCTCTGGTACCATAAACCCACCACATACCTTCCTCAAAACAGCCACCATACCTACCTATCATGGCATTTCCATAGCCATTCCGAGATATATTTCCATGCAACTTCCATCATCATCATATACATGACATGAGCATTCATTGTCATATTGCTTTGCATGATCGTAAGATAGCTAGCATGATGTTTTCATGGCTTGTTTGTTTTTTGATGTCATTGCAATGCTAGATCATTGCACATCCCGGTACACCGCCGGAGGCATTCATATAGAGTCATATCTTTGTTCTAGTATCGAGTTGTAATATCAAGTTGTAAGTAAATAAAAGTGTGATGATCATCATTATTAGAGCATTGCCCCAGTGAGGAAAGGATGATGGAGACTATGATTCCCCCACAAGTCGGGATGAGACTCCGAACGAAAAAAAGAAAGAAAAAGAAAAAAGAGAGAAAGGCCAAAAAAAGAGAAGGCCCAAAAATAAAAAAATAAAAAAATGAGAGAAAAAGAGAGAAGGGGCAATGTTACTATCCTTTTACCACACTTGTGCTTCAAAGTAGCACCATGTTCTTCATATAGAGAGTCTCTTGAGTTATCACTTTCATATAGTAGTGGGAATTTTCATTATAGAACTTGGCTTGTTTATTCCGATGATGGGCTTCCTCAAACTCCCGAGGTCTTCATGAGCAAGCAAGTTGGATGCACACCCACTTAGTTTCAGTTTGAGCTTTCATACACTTATAGCTCTTAGTGCATCCGTTGCATGGCAATCACTACTCACTCACATTGATATTTATTGATGGGCATCTCCATAGCCTGTTGATACGCCTAGTTGATGTAAGACTATCTTCTCCTTTTGTCTCCCCCACAACCACCATTCTATTCCACCTATAGTGCTATGTCCATGGCTCACGCTCATGTATTGCGTGAAAGTTGAAAAGGTTTGAGAACGTCAAAAGTATGAAACAATTGCTTGGCTTGTCATCGGGGTTGTGCATGATGTGAATATTTTGTGTGGTGAAGATGGAGCATAGCCAGACTATATGATTTTGTAGGGATAACTTTCTTTGGCCATGTTATTTTGAAAAGACATGATTGCTTTATTAGTAGGCTTGAAGTATTATTGTTTTTATGTCAAATGATAGAATACTGCTTTGAATCACTCGTGTCTTAATATTCATGCCATGACTAGATATGTGATCAAGATTATGCTAGGTAGCATTCCACATCAAAAATTATCTTTTTTATCATTTACCTACTCGAGGACGAGCAGGAATTAAGCTTGGGGATGCTGATACGTCTCCGTCGTATCTATAATTTTTGATTGTTCCATGCCAATATTCTACAAGTTTCATATACTTTTGGCAACTTCTTATACTATTTTTGGGACTAACATATTGATCTAGTGCCCAGTGCAAGTTCCTGTTTGTTGCATGTTTTTTGTTTCGTAGAATATCCGTATCAAACGGAGTCCAAACGGGATAAAAACTGATGAAGATTTTTTTTGGAATATATGTGATTTTTGGGAAGAAAAATCAACGCGAGACGATGCTCGAGGGGCCCACAAGGTAGGGGGCGCGCCCCAGGGGGGCAGGCGCTCCCCTGACCCTCATGGCCACCCCATAAGGTGGTTGATGCCCTTCGTTCTCCGCAAGAAAGCTAATATCCGGGTAGAGATCGTGTTAAAATTTCAGCCCAATTGGAGTTACGGATCTCCGGGAATATAAGAAACGGTCAAAGGGTAGAATCTGAGAACGCAGAAACAAAGAGAGACAGAGAGACAGATCCAATCTCGGAGGGGCTCTCGCCCCTCCCACTCCATGGAGGCCATGGACCAGAGGGAAACCCTTCTCCCATCTAGGAAGAATAAGAAGAAGGAGGGAGGCTCTCTCCCCCTCGCTTCCGGTGGCACCGGAGTGCCACCGGGGGCCATCATCATCATCACCGCAATCTTCACCAACAACTTCACCGCCATCATCAGCAACTCTTCCCCCCTCTATGCAGCGGTGTAACCTCTCTCTTACATGTTGTAATCTCTACTTAAACATGGTTCTCAACACTATATATTATTTCCCAATGATGTATGGCTATCCTATGATGTTTGAGTAGATCTGTTTTGTCCTATGGGCTATTTGATGATCAAGATTGGTTTGAGTTGCATGTTTTATTATTGGTGCTGTCCTATGGTGCTCTCCGTGTCGCGCAAGCGTGAGGGATCCGCGCTGTAGGGTGTTGCAATACATTCATGATTTGCTTATAATGGGTTGCGTGAGTGACTGAAACACAAATCCGAGTAAGGGGGTTGTGGTGTATGGGATAAAGAGGACTTGATTCTTTAATGCTATGGTTGGGTTTTACCTTAATGATCTTTAGTAGTTGCAGATGCTTGCTAGAGTTCCAATCATAAGTGCATATGATCCAAGTAGAGAAAGTATGTTAGCTTATGCCTCTCCTTCATATAAAATCGCAATAATGATTACCGATCTAGTTATCGATTGCCTAGGGACAAATAACTTCCTCATAACAAAAAACTCTTTACTAAAACTAACTTAGTTGTGTCTTTACCTAAACATCGCCTACTTTTTATTTACGTAATCTTTATTATCTTGCAAACCTATCCAACAACACCTACAAAGGACTTCTAGTTTCATACTTGTTCTAGGTAAAGCGAACGTCAAGCGTGCGTAGAGTTGTATCGGTGGTCGATAGAACTTGAGGGAATATTTGTTCTACCTTTAGCTCCTCGTTGGGTTCGACACTCTTACTTATTGAAAACTGTTGCGATCCCCTATACTTGTGGGTTATCACTGGCCCATTAGTGCAAGGCAGGGCGCTGGATCTGGGCTTCTCACCAGCGGGCTTGGGGCGCTGTTGGGCAGCGGCCTGGCGTGCTGGAGGCACGGTCAACGCGAGGCGAGGCGCTCGATCTGGAGGTCGACGATGCCGCAGACTTGGCGTTCGCTAGAGGTCAACGAAGGCTCGACACATGTCCTATCGCAGGAAACAGAGGAAGCTAGCGGGTCGGCGTGGTTTGCCGGGAAGACAAAAGCGGCAGTCACGGTGGCGCTGAGGATTCCGGCGGCGAGGAACTTGAGGAGCTCGGCGAGGGGATCAGCCATCCAGGGTGTGGGGTTCCTGAGAGAGTGAGAGATGTGAGAAAGAGAGAATCTAGAAGATGGAACTGAGAGAGAAAAGGAATAGGAGGCACAAGAGAAGGTCGGGTCAGGGCGGTGCTCATGTGAGGCGGCGACGGCGAGGTTGTTGTTGATGCTGCTAGGACGGCAGGGGCACAAGGCCATTGGCAGGGTCGAGTTTGAGGTTGGGGTCGAGGGAATTGAGGAGCTCCTCTCCTGTGCGAGCTGGGCGCCTGGTTGGGTGGATCAAGGGAGGTGACGGGCGAAGGGATTGGCTCGAGGATGAAATCGAGGAGGGAAGGTGTGGTCGGCTATGCTGGTTGGATCGGGAGTGATCCTGAGGAAGGTGGAGGCTCGTCAGGGAAGGATCCCGAAGAACATGCGAGAGTGGGTGGCGGCGCAAGGGGGAATAGGGTTAGGCTAGGGTTAGATTGATATGGTAAGGGGGTGGTCTAATATATGGCAAGTGGATTTTTGGTAGGGACATTTGGTCCCTTTGATTTTAATCGGACGATTTCGGATAAATAGGTTAGGGGCCCAATTAAGGAAACATAGATGTTTTGTAGATGTTTAGGGACGATCTGGACCCAACGGCAACGACTGTCCAGGTTGGGTTTGGGACAACTTTCGGACGCGCGCGAGGAGGGTCGTGGGCTGACGAGAGAGGTTAGGTTGGGCCTGGTGGTGAGTGGTAGTGGGCTGTGCAGAAAGCCTCGGGCTGAGAGAAGAGAAGAGGGAGACCCGGCAACTGTTTCCGGAGACCGAAAACGTCCGACGTTTGACCGGCTACTATTGCCGCTATATTTATCCGTTGGGGCATCAAACGAACAACGAATGCGATGAAACTTGGCAGGCGGCCTACTACCAACATAACAACACCGCATGCCAACTTTCAACCCATTCCAAGAACATTTTCCGTCCACTTATAATATAATATTTTGGAGGTGCCGCGGGCGCGTGCGAGTGTGATTGGGCTCAGAACGGACAACATCAAGAACTGAGAGACCCAGAGAGATGCAAGTTTTGAAAATATGATGATGCAATGCACATGATGACATGACAAGATGAAACACGCACGGGAATGACAAGGCAACAACAATGAATAACTGGAAGACACCTGGCGCGTCGGACTCGGGGCATCACAACACTCCACCACTACGAGAGGATCTCGTCCCGAGATCTAAGGATGGCACCAGAGAGAAACAGAAGAGGAAGAGAAGAGGTAAAATTAATTGCTTCTTTGACGAATGAGTGAAACCAAAGAACCCTACGAGGTTGAACAAATTGAAAGAAAGAATACAACAAAGATGAATAATGTTGAAAACACTCCGTTAGAAAAGAGGAACAAGGAACAATACTAGAGCCTTGTAGGTTGCAAGACATAAGAAAAGGGTTGCAATGGACAAGAAGTACATGCAAGCACTCTGGTTGAAACGAGATGTACCAGGAACGATAAAGATCAATTATGACAACACTCTGGTTAAAACCAGATAGAGATGGAATAAGAATGATATAATTTGGACATCACTCCAACTTTAAATGGAAGGAATTGAATATGAACTTGACAAAACAAGATGATGGGTCGAAGAGAGCAACATCACAATGCCCTCATAAGGAAGAATAGAAGATATATCATTGAAATAACAAAATGGAGAAGAAAACGACAACTTCTACCACAAATGAGCTTGGAAAACACCCTTCGAAGAAGGTTAAAACGAAGTTGTTGGAGAACCAACAACGAAACGAAAAAGCTTGTAGTGGGCTTATGGAAAACATCTCAAAACTGAGGTGAAATTCTTCCACTGAAAGCAATGATTGGTCGGGAACAAAGAAGAGATGAAAGACTTCTTCCACCAAGATGATAGAGAGATAACTTGGATCATTGATAAGCACCACAATAGCAACATTCCTTAGGGAAGGCTTTAGGTGAAATATGACACAAGATAACTCCAACAAAGAGATTGATTGGTTTAAAAGATGTCTTGAACGAAGAGAAAATGATGGATTTAGATATGTCACTCTTGAAAACTTGTGAATCATGAAACACGAAGGGAAATTATCAACAATGACATAACACCACCTCAAAAGATAAGATAGAAAGAATTGCACTTCGGAATGCAAGATAAAGAATACTTGAAGTATAGCTTGGTGGGTCATGACTTCGAGAGAGATCTTGAAGAACAATTGAAGAATGAACAGAATCCTTGATGAGCCACCATGAAGAAACTCTCGAAGAACTCCAGATAGATAAAAAAAGGTCACAAGGAAAAAATCTTGAAAAGAATAAGATGAATCCTTCCATTGATTAAATGGAGCTTCACGATGATATAATCGAGAAAACTTGGAACTCTAGAACGAAGGATGAACAAATGAAATCAAGAATTTTGATGAACCTCGGGAGTAAGGAATTGAGTTTACTCGATGAAACAAGAATAAGAATTACATTATGCTTATCCTTCACCAATTTAAATTGACAACAAGCAATGGATGTGGCACACTGCTTATTCTCGTAGAAAGGATTAAGAGAGATATAGCGCAAACTTGGGAAGGTCTTCAACGAACCACCGATAGGATTGTAAAGAACGAATGAATTTATATGACAACCAAGGAAGAGAACTCTTGAACAAACCACCGTAAGAATAGAAAATGAGAGTAGAAAAGGCACAAATCACCAGGTAGAATTGGAAAAACGAATGATGATACTTGAGGGAATTTAGATACAAGTGAAACAAAGAGATCATGAACTGACTAGAAAATACTTGAGCGATGCACCGGTAAGATTTTGAGAATGATTGTTGAAAGCTGAGAATGAATAAACCCGAAATGATGGCCTCCGGAGAATCAGACTGAGGAGACTCCTGAATTGCTCCGGATGGGTCAAAAGAATTCTCACAATCGAAAACAATTATGAGAGGATGGCAACAAGCTAGAACCATGAATCTTGAAGAGAATGGAGCAAGATTGAGAGAAAAATCTTCTTCGGTCTTCAAATCCGAGAATGACAATGTGAAACACCACCATGAATTGTTTAGACACTTCGGGAGAATCAAAAGCGAAGAGGTTGAGCCAATGATTAAAAGAATTTGATAGATCTTGGAGAAAGACATTTGACTGGTGACAAATCATTCTTACGTCAAACTTTGAAATGAATTTGGGGATAACTCCGAAAAATTAGAAGTGTCAGGTAAGATCCTAGGAAAAGACCTGTGGGTTAGGGCCCACTCAAGAGAAACACCATTGAAATGATTCAAAGAGAGATTGCACCGGTTGAATTAAATGGCTTGAATGAGATAACATCCTCAAAAGAATTTGAGTGAATTGAGAATGGAAACTTGAATCTTCTGAGATAACTTCAGCACTCCGGAACAAATGAATAGCGAGAGGTGAATGATTAGGGGTGTGCACCGGCATGAGAAGACATTTGAAACAAGGACAGGATATGATCGACAAAGCTTGACTTGGATCCACCAGAGAAGAAAGAGAACGAAGAATGATGAACTTGAAGCTCTGTTAGTATCTTCCTGAGAATCACCGGATAAGAACATTGACAGAAAAGAATGGAGAGACTTCACATCCATAAAATGGATACTTGATTCAGAAATCTGAGTCCTTGAAGAAAAAGGGTGGGAGCGCGGGAATACAAATGCAACTTGGGCAGATGGAAAAGGATACCATCGAGATAACTTAGAGTTGATCTTGCGGATGTTGAAATGAGCGGATCCACTTAAAGAGAAACACACCGGTTGAAAAGGATTTACGTGACAATCTCGATTATTATGAAGGATTAGTATACACATAGAAATATGAGAACACTGCTTAGGAAAGGTATGGAATCCACATCTGACTTCGAAGTAACTCGAATACCACAAACCAAAACAAAAACTAAGGATTGGCTTAGGAGATAAACCAGAAACAAACATATGATAGATCACATATCGTATCATGTCTTTGTTGGAAAGATATCCTACAATATACTTGAATTCCCACTTATAAACTCCTGAAACTTTCTGGTTATGCAATCAGGTGTTGGGGATACAGGGGAAGCATAATATCTCACCCAAACTAACAATCCCTACATCCACATGTCCTTCAGCACATAACCAAGAAACCTTCGGAAATCGTGTACCTCAACCTTCGAAAAGCATCCGTTATACGAGTTATACTGGGTGGCGTCGAGGTTATCTCACCAACAACTGCATAAAAGAGATTTTCGATGTTGACGAACTCAGGTATTCTAGAACTGCAACGATAAAATTGTGACGACAACACCTCGGAGCTCAACTCGCCGGGACACTGCCACAATCTCTAAATGTCAGGAGGCACAAAGAACAATGTTCTCGTCACAAAACAATCGAAACGATTCCAAGATACCCGCGTGATCCTAATTTTTTAGTGAAATTTGAGGAGAGAAGAGTCAAAACTCTATGTCAGGAGGCCTCACCAGAGCGACGAAGGGCTTGAGGAGTAAAAAGAATCCTACTCTTCGATATATATAATCCTAAGACTCAAAACATTTTGTTCTAGACTCAACAACGTCAGTGATTCGATCAAGCAGGGGGCTCCTAAGTCGGGGAAGGCTCTGATACCAACTTGTAACACCCACGATGCGGCTATATCTCCCACGTGTCGGGGCACGACTTAGAGGCATAGCCGCATAGTAGGTTTGTCACAAGAGGGGTAACCTTCACACAATCCCATGTACTGAATAGAAAGGCATAAGGAGTTGGCTTACAATCGCCACTTCACACAAATACAAGTTAAACATACATCATCTAGGATACAATCAAGGTCCGACTACGGAGCCAAAATAAAAGAAGGCAACCCCAAATGCTAGATCCCCGATCGTCCCAACTGGGCTCCACTACTGATCAACTGGAAACGAAACAACACGATGAACACGATCTTCATCGAGCTTCCACTTGAGCTCAGTTGCGTCAACTACACTGGTATCATCGGCACCTGCAACTGTTTGGAAGTATCTGTGAGCCACGACGACTCAACAATCTCACACCCGCGAGATCAAGACTATTTAAGCTTATGGGTAGGAAAGGGTATTAAGGTGGAGCTGCAGCAAGAACTAAGCATATATGGTGGCTAACATACGCAAATAAGAGCGAGAAGAGAAGCAACACAACGGTCGTGAATTAGAAGTGATCAAGAAGTGATCCTGAATCTACTTACGTTCAAGCATAACACAGGAACCGTGTTCACTTCCCGGACTCCGCCAAAATAAGACCATCACGGCTACACACGCGGTTGATTCATTTTAGTTAAGTTAAGTGTCAAGTTATCTACAACCGAACATTTACAAATTCCCATCTGCCCATAACCGTGGGCACGGTTTTCAAAAGTTCAAACCCTGTAGGGGTGTCCCAACTTAGCCCATCACAAGCTCTCACGGTCAAGGAAGGATATTCCTTCTCCCAGGAAGACCCGATCAGTCTTGGAATCCCGGTTACAAGACATTTGGACAATGGTAAAACAAGACCAGCAAGACTGCCCGATGCGCCGACATCCTGATAGGAGCTGCACATATCTCGTTCTCAGGGCAACACCGGATGAACACTACGTACAGCTAAAACCAGCCCTCAAGTTTCCCCGAGGTGGCGCCGCAAGTGGATCTGGTTCGGACCAACACTCAGAGAAGCACTGGCCCGGGGGGGTTAAAATAAAGATGACCCTTGAGAGCATGACTCCCAAGGGAAAAGTATAGGTGGTGGTTAGGCAAATGGTAAAACCAAGGTTGGGCCTTGCTGGAGGAGTTTTATTCAAAGCGAACTGTCAAGGGGTTCCCATAACACCCAACCGCGTAAGGAATGCAAAATCAAGGAATGTAACACCGGTATGACGAAAACTAGGGTGGCAAAAGTGGAACAAAACACCAGGTATAAGGCCGAGCCTTCCACCCTTTACCAAGTATATAGATGCATTAATTAAATAAGAGATATTGTGATATCCCAACATATCCATGTTCCCGCGTGGAACAAACTTCATCTTCACCTGCAATTAGCAACGCTATAAGAGGGGCTGAGCAAAAGCGGTAACATAGCCAAACAACGGTTTGCTAGGAAAGGTGGGTTATAGGCTTGACATGGCAATATGGGAGGCATGATATAGCAAGTGGTAGGTAGCGCGACATGGCAATAGAGCGAACAAATAGCAAGCAAAGATAGAAGTGATTTTGAGGGTATGGTCATCTTGCCTGGAATCCCGCAAGGAAGAAGAACGAATCCATGAAGAAGACAAACGGACGTAGTCGAACGAATCCTCACAACTCTGGAACGAAACCAAAGCTAACGAGAGAAGCATCCTGGAAAGAAGCAAGCAACATAGTAAACCACCATCACATAAACATGGCATGATGCACAACCAAGTATGATGCATGTCCGGTTTAAAGAGGCATGGCAAAGTGCAACAAGAAAAACTACAAGTTAAGTGGAGCTCAATATGCAACGAGTTGCATATTGACGAAACACCACATGACTTATTTAGTTCACTCTCGTTTATTTACCCAACAATCTTAAATGTTGTTAAACATGGCAAGAGGTGAAGCATATGAAAACTACCTATCTAGGCAAGTTTAAATGAGGCCGGAACAACAAGCAACAAGTCCGGAGAAATCCTCATGAGGATATATTAGATTTGGTACTATTCTTCCCTAAACCATATTTTAGAGTTGTTAAACATGCAAAGCAAATACACCATATTAAAATAGGCATTTTTCTACCCCATTTACATATAAAGTTTATTAAAAATTGGAGCTACGATTATTTAGTTATGAATTAAAGCATTTTAACATGGCATATGAGCAAAATTAATCAACCAACATTTTAAACATGTTAAACATTGATGAAAGTGGAATATTATTAAACTAGATGAAATTCTAAGCATTTTTCATATATAATGTTTTTACATATGATGCACGGTTGTTGAGTTTTAAAATGCATGGAGTTTAGGGACTTTTCTGCAAAATGGTAAACCTCTAGATAAATAGACAGATCATCCAGGACTGAAAAAAACACACACGGGCTAAAACTGGCTGGTCCATTAGTGCAAGGCGGGGTGCTAGATCTGGGCTTCTCACCAGCGGGCTTGGGGCGCTGCTGGGCAGCGGCCTGGCGCGGTCAATGCGAGGCGAGGCGCTCGATCTGGTGGCCGACGACGCCGCAGACTTGGCATTCGCTAGAGGTCAACGAAGGCTAGGAGCATGTCCTGTCGCAGGAAACAGAGGAAGCTAGCGGGTTGGTGTGGTTTTCCGGGAAGACACAAGCGACAGTCGCGGTGGCGCTAAGGATTCCGGGGGCGAGGAACTTGAGGCAGCGGCGGGACTTGAGGAGCTCGGCGAGAGGATCAACCATCCAGGGTGTGGGGTTCCTGAGAGAGTGAGAGATGTGAGAAAGAGAGAATCCAGAGAAGATGGAATGGAGAGAGAAAAGGAAGAGGAGGCACAAGAGAAGGTCGGGTTAGGGCGGTGCTCATCTGAGGCGGCAACGGCGAGGTTGTTGTTGCTGCTGCTAGGACGGCAGGGGCACAAGGCCATGGGCGGGGTCGACTTTGAGGCTAGGGTCAAGGGAATCGAGGAGCTCCTCTCCTGTGCGAGCTCGGCACCTGGTTGGGTGGATCGAGGGAGGTGATGGGCGAAGGGATTGGCTCGAGGATGAAATCGAGGAGGGAAGGTGTGGTCGGCTACGCTGGTTGGATCGGGAGGGATCCCGAGGAAGGTGGAGGCTGGTCAGGGAAGGATCCCGAGGAACATGCGAGAGTGAGTGGCGGCGCAAGGGGGAATAGGGTTAGGCTAGGGTTAGACTGATATGGTAAGGGGGTGGTCTAATATATGGCAAGTGGATTTTTGGTAGCGGCATTTGGTCCCTTTGATTTTAATCGGACGGTTTCAGATAAATAGGTTAGGGGCCCAATTAAGGAAACAAAGATGTTTTATAGATGTTTGGGGACGATCCGGACCCAATGGCGATGACTGTCTGGGTTGGGTTCGGGACAACTTTCGGACGCACGCGAGGAGGGCCACGGGCGGACGAGAGAGGTTAGGTTGGGCCTGGCGATGAGTGGTAGTGGGCTGTGCAGAAAGCCTCGGGCTGAGAGAAGAGAAGAGAGAGACCCGGCGACTATTTTCGGAGACCAAAAACATACGACGTTTGACAGGCTACTATTGCCTCTATATTTATCTGTTGGGGGCATCAAACGAACTCGGAATGCGATGGAACTTGGCAGGCGGCCTAGTGCCAACATAACAACACCGCATGCCAACTTTCAACCCATTTCAAGAACATTCTCCGGACACTTATAAAATAATATTTTGGAGGTGCCGCAGGCGCGTGCGAGTGTGATTGGGCTCAGAACGGACAACAGAAAGAACTGAGAGACCCGGACGGATGCAAGTTTTGAAAACATGATGATGCAATGCACATGATGACATAACAAGATGCAACACACACGCGAATGACAAGGCAACAACAGCGAATAACTAGAAGACACCTGGCGCGTCGGACTCGGGGCGTCACATGCTCTCTTGCTTCACTTAGATTTATTTGAGAGTTAGTAAAATTTTCATGAAATTCTCTCTTGCTTCACTTAAATTAATTTGAGAGAAAGAAAATTTTATTATGCTCATGATCTTCACTTATATTTGTTGGAGCTTGTCAAAAGCAACAAATGAAAATTAGTCCCAAAGTGATAGATATCCAAGAAGGATATAATAAAAACTTTCATGAAGATCATTGGACAAAATAAACTTGATTTTTAGTAATAGTTTTGTTATATGATGATGTGGTATGTGAGTTATGTTGGTGAGTAATTATGCTTTAGTAAGAATATTGGTGTTAAGGTTTGTGATTCCCTATGCAAGTACGAAAGTCAATAGTCATGCAATGAAATTACATCCTACTTGTGGTGCATTATTCGGTGTTATTTATGCTTAATGCTTGCTTATGAGATTATTTGTTTCTTGGTTGGTCGCTTCTCAATCTTTTGCTAGCCTTCATTTTGCACTAATTATGATCTCTACTTGTGCATCCAGAATCCTTTAAACCAGTTTTGCCACATGAGTCCACTATATCTACCTATATGCGTTATTCTTTTGCCGTTCTAAGCAAATTTGCATGTGCCATCTCTAATTTTCAAAATAATTTCTCTTTTATGTGTTTGTTTCGCTCGCAGAGCGGTGAGGGGTGGCTAATATTTTCCATGCTAGATGTGTTATTCTCAAGGTGAGTGTTTATTCACTTGTCATTGCAAGAGAGTAAGGCAAAGGTATTAGGAATGCCCAGTCCCGAAATGCAAAAATATAAATTTACTTTATGTTGTCAAATAATAAATTCCTTGGAAAGTGTTGGTATGGAGGGCACCCATGTATACGGTTAGCCATGGAAAGCGAAAGTATGGTGGAAAAGGAATAAACTTTATTTTCTGTTTGGGAACCGCCTATGATATATCTAAGCATGGAAAGTATTGGGAACTCTAAGTCGTTTTCGTTGGTGGGATGGATACACCTCCCAAAATGTTTTTATCTCTAAGTTTTTCGCTTTGAGCTCTGGCAGCTCTACAAATCCCTACTTCCCTCTGCGAAGGGCCTTTCTTTTACTTTATGCAATTTTTATTTTGAGTCTTCATCTTCTCTTATAAAAGCACCAACTAGGTGGCAATATGATCGTACTTAAGTATTGGGTGTAGCTAATATTCGAGTGTGTTTCAAGAATGGATCAATGTTTGAGCATGATGGGCTAGGGATAACTTATTTTAGCATTGATATTTTGAAAGACATGGTTGCTTGTTGATATGCTTGAGTATATAAATTATCATGTCAAAACTAGACTATTGCTTTGAACAACTAAAAGTCCAAATGTCCATGCTATAAAAAAAGAATATGATATGACATGATAGGAAGCATTCCACATCAAAAATTCTATTTTTATCACTTACCTACTCGAGGACGAGTAGGAGTTAAGCTTGGGGATGCTGATATGTCTCCAACGTATCTATAATTGTTTATTGTTCCATGCTGTTATATTATCAATCTTGGATGTTTATAATCATTTTATAGTCATTTTATATCATTTTTTGGTACTAACCTATTGACATAGTGCCAAGTGCCAGTTGTTGTTTTCCATGTTTTTTACATCGCAGAAAATCAATATCCGACGGAGTCCAAATTCCTCGAAACTTTACGAAGAATTTTTATGGGCTAGAAGGAACACAACGGGCCCTGGCTGCGCCTGGGGGTGCCCCGAGGGGGCACAACCCACCAGGGCACGCTAGGAGGCCCAGGTGCGCCCTGGTAGGTTGTGCTCACCTCGGGTGCCCCCGGACCGCCTATTTGCTCTATAAATATCCCAATATTCCAGAAACCCTAGAGGCATCGACAAAATATTCATCCAGCCGTTGTAGAGTCCAGAACTCCCATATCCAATCTAGACACCATCTCGGATGGGGTTCACCACCTCCATCGGTGCCTCTCCGATGATGCGTGAGTAGTTCTTTGTAGACCTTTGATGTCTACTACACAACCTTCTTCTTGTAGACGTTGTTGGGCCTCCAAGTGCAGAGGTTTGTAGGACAGTAGCAAATTTCCCTCAAGTGGATGACCTAAGGTTTATCAATCCGTGGGAGGCGTAGGATGAAGATGGTCTCTCTCAAGCAACCCTGCAACCAAATAACAAAGAGTCTCTTGTGTCCCCAACACACCCAATACAATGGTAAATTGTATAGGTGCACAAGTTCGGTGAAGAGATGGTGATACAAGTGCAATATGGATGGTAGATAAATGTTTTTGTAATCTGGAAATATAAAAACATCAAGGTAACAACTGATAAAAGTGAGCGTAAACGGTATTGCAATGTGTGGAAACAAGGCCCAGGGTTCATACTTTCACTAGTGCAAGTCCTCTCAACAATACTAACATAATTGGATCACATAACTATCCCTCAACATGCAACTTAGAGTCACTCCAAAACCACTAATAGCGGAGAACGAACGAAGAGATTATGGTAGGGTACGAAACCACCTCAAAGTTAGTCTTTCCAATCAATCCGTTGGGTTATTCCTATAGGTGTCACAAACAGCCCTAGAGTTCATACTAGAATAACACCTTAAGATACAAATCAACCAAAACCCTAATGTCACCTAGATACTCCAATGTCACCTCAAGTATCCGTGGGTATGATTATACGATATGCATCACACAATCTCAGATTCATCTATTCAACCAACACAAAGGACCTCAAAGAGTGCCCCAAAGTTCTACCGGAGAATCACGACGAAAAGGTGTGCCAACCCCTATGCATAAGTTCATGGGCGGAACCCGCAAGTTGGTCACCAAAACATACATCAAGTGAATCACGTTATATCCCATTGTCACCATAGATATGCACGACAAGACATACATCAAGTGTTCTCAAATCTTTAAGGACTCAATCCGATAAGATAACTTCAAAGGGCAAACTCAATTCATTACAAGAGAGTAGAGGGGGGAAGAAACATCATAGGATCCAAATATAATAGCAAAGCTCGCGATACATCAAGATCGTATAACCTCAAGAACACGAGAGAGAGAGAGAGAGATCAAACACATAGCTACTGGTACATACCCTCAGCCCCGAGGGAGAACTACTCCCCCCTCGTCATGGAGTGCACCGGGATGATGAAGATGGCCACCGGAGAAGGATTGCCCCCTCCGGCAGGGTGCCGGAACAGGTCTAGATTGGTTTTCGGTGGCTACGGAGGCTTCTGGTGGCGGAACTCCCGATCTATATTGCTCACGGATGTTTTTAGGGTATATGGAGATATATAGGCGGAAGTAGTATGTCAGGGGGGCCACGAGGGGCTCACGAGGGTGGAGGGCGCGCCCTGGGGGCTGGGCGCGCCCCCTGCCTCGTGACCTCCTCGTAGATCCCCCGACGTGCACTCCAAGTCTTCTGGACTTCTTTCCTTCCAAAAATGAGTTCCGTGAAGTTTCAGGTCAATTGGATTCCGTTTGGTTTTCCTTTTCTTCGAAACCCTAAAACAGGGTAAAAACAGAAACCGCCACTGAGCTTTGGGTTAATAGGTTAGTCCCAAAAAATGATATAAAATTGTATAATAAAGCCCATAAACATTCAAAACAGTAGATAATATAGCATGGAAAAATCAAAAATTATAGATACGTTGGAGACATATCAGCATCCCCAAACTTAATTCCTGCTCGTCATCGAGTAGGTAAATGATAAAATCAGAATTTTTGATGCGGAGTGCTACTTGGCATAATTTCAGTTTAATTCTTCTTAATTGTGGCATGAATATTTAGATCCGAAAGACTCAATATAAAAGTTCATATTGACATAAAAATAATAATACTTCAAGCATACTAACTAAGCAATTATGTCTTCTCAAAATAACATGGCCAAAGAAAGTTATCCCTACAAAATCATATAGTCTGGCTATGCTCCATCTTCACCACACAAAATATTTAAATCATGCACAACCCCGATGACAAGCCAAGCAATTGTTTCATACTTTTTATGTTCTCAAAATTTTTCAATCTTCACGCAATACATGAGCGTGAGCCATGGATATAGCACTATAGGTGGAATAGAATGGTGGTTGTGGAGAAGACAAAAAGGAGAACATAGTCTCACATCAACTATGTGTATAAACGGGCTATGGAGATGCCCTTCAATAATATCAATGTGAGTGAGTAGGGATTGCCATGCAACGGATGCACTAGAGCTATAAGTGTATGAAAGCTCAAAAAGAAACTAAGTGGGTGTGCATCCAACTTGCTTGCTCACGAAGACCTAGGGCATTTTGAGGAAGCCCATCATTGGAATATACATGCCAAGTTCTATAATGAAATATTCCCACTAGTATATGAAAATGACAACATAGGAGACTCTCTATCATGAAGATCATGGTGCTACTTTGAAGCACAAGTGTGGTAAAAGCATAGTATCATTGCCCCTTCTCTCTTTTTCTCTCATTTTTTATTTTTTTTATTTCGGCCTTTCTCTTTTTATGGCCTTTTTTGGGCTTCTTTGTCCTCTTTTATTTATTTATTTTCGTCCGGAGTCTCATCCCGACTTGTGGGGGAATCATAGTCTCCATCATCCTTTCCTCACTGGGACAATGCAATAATAATGATGATCATCACACTTTTATTTACTTACAACTCAAGAATTACAACTCGATACTTAGAACAAAATATGACTCTATGTGAATGCCTCCGGCGGTGTACCGGGA
Source organism: Triticum dicoccoides (assembly GCF_002162155.2). NCBI lineage: Eukaryota > Viridiplantae > Streptophyta > Magnoliopsida > Poales > Poaceae > Triticum > Triticum dicoccoides. The sequence goes on from NC_041380.1 coordinate 421,891,077, forward strand.
TATGCAATGAATCAAGAGTGACATGTATGAAAGAATTATGAACGGTGGCTTTGCCACAAATACGATGTCAACTACATGATCATGCTAGCAATATGACAATGATGGAGCGTGTCATAATAACAGAACGGTGGAAAGTTGCATGGCAATATATCTCGGAATGGCTATGGAAATGCCATAATAGGTAGGTATGGTGGCTGTTTTGAGGAAGGTATATGGTGGGTTTATGGTACCGGTGAAAGTTGTGCGGTACTAGAGAGGCTAGCAAAGGTGGAAGGGTGAGAGTGCGTATAATCCATGGACTCAACATTAGTCATAAAGAACTCACATAATTATTGCAAAAATCTATTAGTTATCGAAACAAAGTACTACGCGCATGCTCCTAGGGGGATAGATTGGTAGGAAAAGACCATCGCTCGTCCCCGACCGCCACTCATAAGGAGGACAATCAATAAATAAATCATGCTCCGACTTCATCACATAACGGTTCTCCATACGTGCATGCTACGGGAATCACAAACTTCAACACAAGTATTTCTGGAATTCACAACTACTCAACTAGAATGACTCTAATATCACCATCTCCATATCTCAAAACAATCATCAAGCATCAAACTTCTCTTAGTATTCAATACTCTATATGAAAGTTTTTACTATTCTTAGATGCCTAGCATATTAGGATTATTTAAGAAAATTACCATGCTATTTAAGACTCTAAAAATAATTAAGTGAAACATGACAGTTCATCTATTTCTTCAAAATAAAACTACCACCATGCTCTAAAAGATATAAGTGAAGCACTAGAGCAACAAAAAACTACTCCGAAAGATATAAGTGAAGATCAATGAGTAGTCGAATAATTATGAAACTATGTGAAGACTCTCTAACATTTAATAATTTCAGATCATGGTATTTTATTCAAACATCAAGCAAAACTAAATAGAATAAAATGACGCTCCAAGCAAAACACATATCATGTGGCGAATAAAAATATAGCTCCAAGTAAAGTTACCGATGAACGAAGACGAAAAAGGGGATGCCTTCCGGGGCATCCCCAAGCTTAGGCTATTGTATATCCTTGAATATTACTTTGGGGTGCCTTGGTCATCCCCAATCTTAGGCTCTTGCCACTCCTTATTCCATAGTCCATCGAATCCTTACCCAAAACATGAAAACTTCACAACACAAAACTTAACAGAAAACTCGTAAGCTCTGTTAGTATAAGAAAATAAATCACCACTTCAAGGTACTGTAATGAACTCATTATTTGTTTATATTGGTGTTAAACCTACTGTATTCCAACTTCTCTATGGTTTATAAACTATTTTACTAGCCATAGATTCATCAAAACAAGTAAACAACACATGAAAAACAGAATCTGTCAAAAACAGAATAGTCTGTAGTAATATGAATCAAACGTATACTTCTGGAACACATAAAATTTTCAAATAAATTTATGGACCTGAGGAATTTATATATTAATAATTTTCAAAAATAATTAACTAAATAACACTCTCCAAATAAAAATGGCAGCAATTCTCGTGAGCGCTATAGTTTCTGTTTTTTACAGCATGATCGCAAAGACCTTCCCCGAGTCTTCCCAAAGGTTCTACTTGGCACAAACACTAATTAAACACATAAAAACACATATAAACAGAGGCTAAATAATTTATTTATTACTAAACAGGAACAAAAAGCAAGGAACTAAAATAAAATTGGGTTGCCTCCCAACAAGCGCTATCGTTTAACGCCCCTAGCTAGGCATGATGATTTCAATGATGCTCACATAAAGGATAAGAATTGTAACATAAGGAGATCATCATGAAGAATATGACTAGCACATTTAATTCTAACCCACTTCCTATGCATAGGGATTTTGTGAGCAAACAACTTATGGGAACAATAATCAACTAGCATAGGAGGATAAAACAAGCATAACTTCAAAACTTTAAGCACATAGAGAGGGAACTTGATATTATTGCAATTCCTACAAGCATATGTTCCTCCGTCATAATAATTTCCAGTAGCATCATGAATGAATTCAACAATATAACCATCACCTAAATCATTCTTTTCATGATCTACAAGCATAGAAATTTTATTACTCTCCACATAAGTAAATTTTTCTTAATCGGAATAGTGGGAGTATCATAAGAGACTTGAATACTATAAATTGTTTCCACATTAAAAGAGTAATGTTCAGAAAAAGGGTAATCATAATCATGACAAGTTTTATAAATATAATCATCACTACTTTTTATAGCATATGTATCATCACAATAATTATCATAAGTACGAGGTATGCTATCATCATTATAAATTTGCATATTAAAACTTGGGAGACTAAAAATATCATCTTCATTAAGCGTAGCATCCCCAAGCTTGGGACAAACATTAATTGCAGCAAATATATTCTCAAAAACATCATCTTCACTAAACATAGCATCCCCAAGCTTGGGCCTTTTCATATCATAAGCCTAATCACTCTCATCATTAATAGTATGGATATCACCAATAGTATAACAATTATCATATTCTTCCAAGAAAGTGCCAAAAGGATTTTCAAGATCATAAGAAGTATCATTATCTTCCCTAATTATATTTTCATGAGGCACAATAGTAATAGGAGCATCACTATTTGGGAGAGATATTTTTTACCTCTCTTCCTTTTTCTTTTCTTCTTCTTCACCACATCATGTGCGGGTTCAATCCTCTTTTTGGAGCTCCTTATTAATGAGATTGGTTGAATAGGAGGCTCCTCCTCGTTACCTGATTCATCATAAGAAATAATAGGAGGATATTGGGAAGTCTCTTCCCTTTCATTAGTATTCTCTTCATCTTCTATTTGTTTTCTTTTCTTTATGTAATTGGCAATATAAGGATTTTCAATGCAATTCACCACACAATACATATAAGTTTCCTCTAGGTCAAAATGAAGAACTCTATCAAGGGCAAATTTTGGAATATCCTTAGTTATACGTCTCATTTCTTCGTAGCCCATAAGCAAACTAAGTTCATTATAATGTGCAAGGGAAATCAAGTCATCACAATTTTTGGACACGATACGATCATGAAACAATTTGCATTGGGTATTGAAATGATCATGTTCATTGCAAAGCTCACAAGTATGGCCAAGATAATTTAAATTTTCAGCACATTCATCTAGCTCTTCTTGCAACAATTTAGTTTCTAAGTGCTTATGCCTCTTGCAATATCTATCTTCCCTATTTGGTGTGTACTTACAAACCCAATGCACTCCACAAAAGTTGACATGTTTATAGGAGACATTTTCATCATAACTAGTGCAATCATCATTAGTGTCATGGATATTCAAATAATTCATACTAACAACATTGCAATCATGCTCATCATTCAAATATTTAGTGCCAAACATTTTATAGATTTCTTCTTCTAGCACTTGAGCACAATTTTCCTTTCCATCATAATTACGAAAGATATTGAAAAGGTGAAGCATATGAGACAAACTCAATTAATTTTTTGTAGTTTTTTTATAAACTAAACTAGTGATAAAACAAGAAACTAAAAGAATTGATTGCAAGATCTAAAGATATACCTTCAAGCACTCACCTCCCTGGCAACAGCGCCAGAAAAGAGCTTGATGTCTACTACACAACCTTCTTCTTGTAGACGTTGTTGGGTCTCCAAGTGCAGAGGTTTGTAGGACAATAGCAAATTTTCCTAAAGTGGATGACCTAAGGTTTATCAATCCATGGGAGGCGTAGGATGAATATGGTCTCTCTCAAGCAACCCTGCAACCAAATAACAAAGAGTCTCTTGTGTCCCCAACACACCCAATACAATGGTAAATTGTATAGGTGCACTAGTTCGGCGAAGAGATGGTGATACAAGTGCAATATGGATGGTAGATAAATGTTTTTGTAATCTGAAAATATAAAAACAGCAAGCTAAGAGATGATAAAAGTGAGCGTAAACGGTATTGCAATGTGTGGAAACAAGGCCTAGGGTTCATACTTTCACTAGTGCAAGTCCTCTCAACAATACTAACATAATTGGATCACATAACTATCCCTCAACATGCAACAAAGAGTCACTTCAAAGCCACTAATAGCGGAAAACAAACGAAGAGATTATGGTAGGGTACGAAACCACCCCAAAGTTATTCTTTCCAATCAATCCGTTGGGCTATTCCTATAGGTGTCACAAACAGCCCTAGAGTTCGTACTAGAATAACACCTTAAGATACAAATCAACCAAAACCCTAATGTCACCTAAATACTCCAATGTCACCTCAAGTATCCGTGGGTATGATTATACGATATGCATCACACAATCTCAGATTCATCTATTCAACCAACATAAAGGACCTCAAAGAGTGCCCCAAAGTTCTACCGGAGAATCACGACGAAAATGTGTGCCAACCCCTATGCATAAGTTCATGGGCGGAACCCGCAAGTTGGTCACCAAAACATACATCAAGTGAATCGCGTGATATCCCATTGTCACCACAGATATGCATGGCAAGACATACATGAAGTGTTCTCAAATCTTTAAGGACTCAATCCGATAAGATAACTTCAAAGGGGAAACTCAATTCATTACAAGAGAGTAGAGGGGGAAGAAACATCATAGGATCCAAATATAATAGCAAAGCGCGCGATACATCAAGATTGTATCACCTCAAGAACACGAGAGAGAGAGAGGTCAAACACATAGCTACTGGTACATACCATCAGCCTCGAGGGAGCAATACTAGGGAAATCTTATAGACAGGCGCTTACTAGTAGCGCTGGTTTATACCCCTCGCTGCTGCTACTTATTAGTAGCACGGTTTTTACCCCTCGCCGCTACTAAGTTGATAGTAGTAACGCGGGTTTTTAACCCTCGCTACTACTAAGCAGTCTCTACCGTGCCCCCCCAGACATGCCATAGTAGTAGCGAGGGGTATGAACCCGCGCTACTACTAAGTTGATAGTAGTAGTGCGGGTTTATACCCCTCGCTACTACTAAGTACAAGGTAGGTGAAGTCTCCATATCCTCGGTCAAATCCCTCCTCTCTCTCACTCTCCGCCCTCTCTCCATAGGCTCTCCCATTCCGCTTCTCCCTCCCACCCGCGATTCCCTTCCTCATCCACCACCACCACCGGCCTCGCACCTCATGCCTCCCCCAAATCCGGCGACCTCCACACCCACCACAGCCCCTCCCCCTCCTTCCTCCTCCTTCTCTAATGTTGGAAGGAGAGGGAGATCAGGCAGAGCGCCATCCATGGCGGCGGCCAGATCCGCCATGGACACAACCACATGCGAGTTGTTCTTCCTACCCCTCTCAATCTCTCTCTCTCTCTCTCTCTCTCTCTCTCTCTCTCTTCATCTTCCAGATCAGGCAGAGCGCCATCCATGGCGTCATCTAGGGTTTCGGCTCCAACTCCGGTGGCCACCTGTGAGTTGCTGCACCTACTCCTCTCTATCTCTCTCTTCCTCTTCTAATCCTTGTCTCTTTTTTTGTAGCAGCAACAAAGGAGAGGTGTATCACCATGGAAAACTTCATCCCCTCCAGGACTAGTAGCAGCCACGGATGGAGAGGACGATGACGCCCAGCAGAAGCAGCTGCCATGGATGGCATTTTTTTAATTCTTAATTAGTTAGTAGTACCACGGGGCCCTGACCTGCGCTACAACTAAGTAGTAGTAGCGCGGTGTCCACCGCGCTACTACTACTAGAAGTACCAGTAGCGCGGGTACCGCCCGCGCTACTGCTAAAAGTTAGCTGTAGCACCCTAGCAGTAGCGCAGGCCCCCGCGCTACTGCTAGGAAATTACCCGCGCTACTACTAGGGTTTTCCCTAGTAGTGGAGAACTACTCCCTTCTCGTCATGGAGAGCACCGGAATGATGAAGATGGCCACCGGAGAAGGATTGCCCCCTCCGGCAGGGTGCTGGAATGGGTCTAGATTGGTTTTCGGTGGCTACGGACGCTTCTGGCGGCGGAACTCCCGATCTATATTGCTCACAGATGTTTTTAGGGTATATGGAGATATATAGGCGGAAGAAGTACGTCAGGGGGGCCACGAGGGGCTCACGAGGGTGGAGGGCGCACCCAGGGGGTGGGCGCGCCCTCTGCCTCGTGACCTCCTCGCAGATCCCCCGACGTGCACTCCAAGTCTTCTGGGCTTCTTTCCTTCCAGAAATGAGTTCCGTGAAGTTTCAGGTCAATTGGAATCCGTTTCGTTTTCCTTTTCTTCTAAAACAGGGTAAAAAAAGAAACTGGCACTGGGCTCTGGGTTAATAGGTTAGTCCCAAAAAATGATATAGAAGTGTATAATAAAGCCCATAAACATTCAAAACAGTGGATAATATAGCATGGAGCAATCAAAAATTATAGATACGTTGGAGACGTATCAACCTTCGGGTCCATAGTTAGTAGCTAGATGGCTTCATCTCTCTCTCTCTCTCTCTCTCTCTATCTCTCTCGATTCTCAATACAATGGTCTGTTAGAGATCCATATGGCGTAACTCTTTTCGTGGTGTGTTTGTTGGGATCTGTTGAACTTCGAATTTATGATCAGTTATATCTTTTTATATCCATGAAAGTTATTTGAGTTTCTTTGATCTCTTATATGCATGATTGCTTATAGCCTCGTATTTCTTCTCCGATATTTGGGTTTTGTTTGGCCAACTTGATCTATTTATCTTGCAATGGGAAGAGGTTCTTTGTAGTGGGTTCGATCTTACGGTGCTTTATCCCAGTGATAGAATGGGAAACGACACGTATGTATCATTGCTACTAAGGATAAAATGATGGGGTCTATCTCTACATAGATAGATCTTGTCTACATCATGTCATCATTCTTATTGCATTACTCCCTTTCTCCATGAAGTTAATACACTAGATGCATGCTGGATAGTGGTCGATGTGTGGAGTAATAGTAGTAGATGCAGGCAGGAGTGGGTCTACTAATCTAGGACGTGATGCCTATATAATGATCATTGCCTGGATATCGTCATAATTATTTGAAGTTCTATCAATTGCCCAACATTAATTTGTTTACCCACTGTTTGCTATTTTTCTCGAGAGAAGCCACTAGTGAAACCTACGCCCCCCGGGTCTTGTTTCTCATATATTTGTGTAACGCCCTCAATGCGGCTATATCTCCCATGTGTCGAAGCACGACTTAGAGGCATAACCGCATTGAAAGCAATGTCGCAAGAGAGGTAATCTTCACACAACCCATGTAATACATAAGGGAAAAAGATACATGGTTGGCTTACAGTCGCCACTTCACACAATACATGAATAAAGCATTACATCATCTAGATGCAATCAAGGTCCGACTATGGAACCCAAATAAAAGAAGAACCCCAAATGCGACAAAGGTCCCCGATCGACCCCAACTGGGCTCCACTACTGAACAACTAGAACGAAACAACACAAAGGACAAGATCTTCATCGAGCTCCTTCTTGAGCTTGGTTGCGACACCAGCTCTGTAACATCGGCACCTGCAAACTGGTTTTGGAAGTATCTGTGAGCCACAGGGACTCAGCAATCTCGCACCCTCGCGATCAAGACTATTTAAGCTTATCGGTAAGGTAAAAGGTATGAGGTGGAGCTGCAGCAAGCGACTAGCATATATGGTGGCTAACATACGCAAATCAGAGCGAGAAGAGAAGGAAAAGCGTGGTCGATAAAAGTATGATCAAGAAGTGATCCTATAGCAACCTACGTCAAGCATAACTCCAACAACCGTGTTCACTTCCCGGACTCCGCCGGAAAGAGACCATCACGGTTACACACGCTATTGATTCATTTTAAAAGTTAACGTTCAAGTTATCTACAACCGGACATTAACAAATTCCCATCTGCCCATAACCGCAGGCACGGCTTTCGAAAGTTCAAATCCCTACAGGGGAGTCCCAACTTAGCCCATGACAAGCTCTCACGGTCAACGAAGGAATAGACCTCCTCCCGAGATGTTCCGATCAGACTCGGTACCTCGGTTCTTCAAGACACTTCGACAGGGTAAAACAAGACCAGCAACACCGCCCGAATGTGCCGACAAATCCCGATAGGAGCTGCACATATCTCTTTCTCAGGGCACAATCAGATTGTCTTAGGTACGAGTAGGCCAGCCCAGAGTTGCCCCTGGTGGCCACTGGCAGCTGACAGGTAGACCAACACTCAAAGGAGCACTGGCCCGGGGGGGTTAAAATAATGATGACCCTTGAGTCCGCGAAACCCAAGGGAAAAAGAGGCTAGGTGGTGAATGGTAAAACCAATGTTGGGCATTGCTGGAAAAGCTTTAATCAAGGCGAACTATCAAGGGGTTCCCATTATAACCCAACCGCGTAAGGAACGCAAAAATCCGGGAACATAACACCGATATGAGGGAAACTAGGGCGGCAAGAGTGGAACAAAACACTAGGCGAGAGGCCGAGCCTTCCACCCTTTACCAAGTATATAGATGCATTAAGATAACATGACAATATAATGATATCCCAACAAGTATATAAATGTTCCAACAAGGAACGGTCTCCAATCTTCACTTGCAACTAGCAATGCTATAAGAGGGGCTGAGCAAAGCGGTAACATAGCCAATCAACGGTTTGCTAGGACATGGTGGGTTAGAGGTTTGACATGGCAATTTGGGAGGCTTGAAAGCAAGTGGAAGGCATCGTAGCATTGGCATAGCAAAAGAGCGAGCATCTAGCAAAGCAAAGATAGTAGTGATTTCGAGGGTATGATCATCTTGCCTGAAATCCCGCAAGGAAGAAGAACGAGTCCATGAAGAAGACCAACTGACGTAGTCGAACGGTTCCTCACAAACGCGATGTTACCGGAACCAACCCGAAGAAGCAAACACCGGAAAAAGCACACAACATAGTAAACAACCACCACATAGTCATGGCATGATGCGCAAGCAAGTATGATGCATGTCCGGTTTAATGAGGCATGGCATGGCAAAGTGCACAAGCAATCCTACAAATTAAATGGAGCTCAATATGCAACTCCGTTGCACATTGACGAAACACCACATTCAAGTTATTTGGATCGATCTCAGTTAGGTACCCAACAATATTAAATGTTTTTAAACATGGCAAGAGGTGAGGCATAACAAAACCACATCATCTAAACAATTTAAATGGGGCCGGATATAACAAATAACGAATCCGGTAAATCCCCATATGCCTATTTAAGGTTTGTTACTGTTATGCCCTAAACCATATTTTATAGTTATTAAACATGCAATATGATGCCACCAAGTTAAACTAGGCAAAATTCTACCCCATTTACATATAAAGTTTGTTAGATTCGGAGCTACGGTTAATTAGTTATGAATTAAATCATTTTAACATGGCATAGGCGCAAATTTAACCAAACAACATTTTAAGCATCTTAAACATAGATGAAAGTTGGATATTATTAATCTACACAAAATTCTAAGCAACTTTCATGTATAATTCATTTTAAACCGATGCACCAGTTGTGAGTTATTATATGCATGTAGCACAAGGGGTTTTCTGTAAAACAGGCAAACACTGGATAAATAGACAAATCGCAGAACGGAAAAAACGTGACATGGACCGAATCTGGCTGGCCCAACCACACAGAGGTCTGAAGGGGGGGGGGTTCTCACCATGGGCTTGGCCCAGATCTGTGGAGGAGGCGGCCTGGCAGGGCACGCTGCCCTTGGACGGGGTTGGCCCACACGCACGCGAGGAAAGTGGCCCAGGGGGTGGATCTAGGCAGGCGAGGCCGGCCCGTGCTAGCGAAACAGGGAGCGATGCGGCCAACAGGGCGGGCGAGGCGCTCGTCTCACGCGAGCGAGCAGGAACAGGGGAAGCGGGCGCCTAACGAACGTGCCTCTGCTTGTTGCAGAGGAAGCGGAGGCAGGCGACCAGGACGCGGGCTGGCGACGGCGGAGCTTGGCGCGACGACAGCAACCGGATCGAGGTGGAAGGAGTCGGTCCCGGAGCAAAGTAGGCGACGCAAGGCGTTGGAGAGACACTGTCCATGGCGGAGGAGTTCCATGGGCGGCGGCGATGTTCAGTTCCTGTAGGGAGGCGAGGACAACGCCGATGTGCTCGATGGCCACGACGGATGCGGGACTTGAGGAGCTCATCGCGAGAGGCGAAACAAGGGATGGATCCGAGGTGCGGGCGATGTTGCAGGACCCGGGCGTGGGACAGCAGCGTCTTGGAGCTTCGGGGTAGCCATGGCATCTTGCGAGGCACACAGAGAGAGAGTTGAGAGTGCAGGAAAAAGAAAGAAGAGAAGGAGGGACCGAGGGAGAGGGCTCGGGGTCGGACTGGAGCTACAGCGTGGAGCCTTCAAGCGGGAGGGCCTATGGGCGTGGAGGAGCTCCACTACTCTGGATCGAACAGGGAGGAGGAGGTTGTTTGCGGATTTGGAGGGGATCGAGGGATACTCGAAGGAGCTAGCTAGTTGGGTGAGAAGGGGATCTGGGATGATCCCGATGAGAGAGTGGCGGCGGGTGAGGAAAAAGAGGGAGTTGGTCTAGGGTTAGGCTAATATATATAGCGAGTAGGATAGGTTAGGGGCTATCTCGTCCCTCCGATCATAATCAGACGGCCGGAAAAAAAATAGATAGGGAGTCCAAACAAGAAAATGGTGACGTTTTGTAGATGTTTGGGGATGATCCGGACACAACGGTGATGACTCCCCGTGTCGGTTCAGGAAAACTTTCGGACGCGCGCGAGGGGGGCTGCGGGCTGACAAGAGAGGTTAGGTTGGACCTGGCGGTAGGTAGTGATTTGTGTAGACGGTCTTGAGCTGAGAGAAGAGAAGAGAGGGAGGCCCGGCGACTGTTTTCCGGTGACCGAAAACGTCTAACGTTAGACCGGCTATATTGCCGCTATAATTTAACGGTTAGGCTATCAAACGAGCTTCGAATGCGATGAAACTTGGCAGGCGACCTACTAACAACATAACAACACCACATGCCAACTTTCACCCCATTCCGAGAACATTTTCTGGCCACTTATAAAATAATATTTCGGACATGCCGCGGGCGCGTGCAAGTGTGTCTGGGCTATAACGGACAACGGACAGAATGAGGAGACCGGGACGGATGCAAGTTTTGAAAACATGATGATGCAATGCACATGATGACATGATGAAATGCAACACGCAAGCAAATGACCTGGCAACAGCAGCGAATAACTCGAAGACACCTGGCACAATGGTCTCGGGGCGTCACAACACTCCACCACTACGAGAGGATCTCACCCCGAGATCTAGAATGGCACCGGAGGGCAAACGAAAGAGAAAGAGGAGAGGTAAAACTAAGTTGCTTCTTTGACAATTGAGTGAAACCAAAGAACCTTGTGAGGTTGTACACATTGAAAGAAAGAATACAACAGAGATGAACAAAGTTGAAAACACTCCGTTAGAAAAGAGGGACAAGGAAGAACAAATTCGGACAGCACTCCGGTAGAAAGAGATATGAAACTTGATAAGACGAAAAAAACTTGAGCAGAGGACACAATGCTCCGGTTAAATGGATAGGCATGAAAAGAACATGATCTTTGACAAAATGTGATGATGGGTTGAAAAGAGCAACATGACAATGCCTCCGGAACAAAAGAATAGAAGATAGATAATTGAAATAGGAGAATGGAGAAGAAAATGCCAACATCTACCACAAACGAGTTTAAAAAGGCATCTTTAGGAGAAGGGTCGAACGGAGTTGTTGGAAAAACAACAACAAAAGAATAAGTTTGATATGGTCTTATGGAATACATCTCGAATTATGAGGTGACAACCTGCCACTCACGGAAAAAAATTGGATTGGAATGAACAAGGAGACGAGAAAATATTTCACCGGGAGGTTAAAAGAAGAACTTGGGTCACTTATGAGCACCATAGATAGCAACAATCCTTAGGGAAAGCTTTAGGTGACATATAACCCGAGATACTTCAATGACGAGATTGATGGATTTAAAATACCTCATTCTTAATAATATGTGAATCATGAAACATGAACTCAAATTATCAAGAATGACATAATACCACCTCAAAAGATAAGGAAGAACAATTGCACTCCAGATTACAAAATGAAGAATGATTGAGCTCCTTAGAAAAGAATGTTGATGAACGCTTCGAGAAGGAAATAAAACCTCGATGAACCATCATGTAGAACATCCATGAGGAACTCCGGTAAACAAAATGATGATAAAAGCAAGAGAAGTTGAAAACACAAGGTGAATCCTTGTAATGATTTAGATGAATCTCCGGGGTGATATAATTGCGAGAGGTAGGAACTCCGGGACAAAGATAAGATGAACAATTGAGATCAAGAATTTTGATGAACCTCTGGAATAGGGAATTAAATCACTTGGATGAAACAAAGAATAAGAATTACGTTCTGCGCATCCTTCAACAATTTAATTGCTGACAAGCAATGGATTTGGCATACTACTTATCCTCGAAGAAAGATTAAGATAGATATAGCGCAAACTTGAGAAAGTCTTCAACGATCCACTGGTAGAATTTGAAAAGCACGAATGCATAGATATGATACACAAAGGAAGAAAACTCTTGAACGAACCACCGTAAGAATTGAAAAAGAACGAATAAAACATAATGAAACACCGGGAAGAATTAACAAATGAACGAAGATGCTTGAAAGTATTTAGATCCATGAGAACGAAGAGATCACGAGCCGATTAAAGATCACTTGCATGAAGCACCGGTAAAATTTGGAGAATGATAGCTGAAAGCTGAGAATGAATAAACCTGCATTGATGGACTCTGGATGAACAAACTGAAAAGGCTCCTGAATTGCTCCGGATGGATAAAAAGAATTCTCACAATTGAACAATTATGAGAGGATGGAAACAAGCTAGAATCACGAATCTTGAGGAGAGTGGAGCAAAATATGGAGGTAAAACTCTTCTTCGGTCTTCAAATCTCCGAGAATGACGACGAGAAACACCACCATGAATTATTTAGAAACTCCGGAAGAATCAAAACGAAGAGGTTGAGCCAACGATGAAAAGAATTGTGAAAGATCTAGGAGATGGCATTTGACTGATGATAACTCATTCTTACGTCAAACTTTAAAAAGGAATTTAGGATAGCTCCGGGAAAATAAGAAGAGTCAGGTAAGATCCTGGGAAAAGACCTGTGGGTTAGGGCCCACTCAAAAGATACACCGTTGAAAAGATTGCTTAAAAAGGAGAATGCACCGGTTGAATTAAATGACTTGAATGAGATAACAGACTCGAGATATCTTGAACACACCAGAACAAATGAATAGTGAAGAGTGGATGATTATGAGGTGCACCGGTATGATAAAAGCATTTGAAATACAGAAAAGAATATGATCAACACCGAAAGCTTGAATTAGATCCACCGGAGAAGAAAAATAATGAATAATGGTGAACTAGAAACTTCGTTAAAATCTTCATGAGCATCACCGGATAAGAACATTGAAGGAAAAGAATGGAGAGGCTTCACATCAATAAGATGGATACTCGATTAAGAAATCTGAGTCCTTGAAGAAAACAAGGGAGGGAGGGCGGGAAAACAAAGACAACTTGGGATGGATGAACGAACACCGTTGAGAAAGCTGAGACTGGATCTTGCGGATGTTGAAATGTTCGGATCCACTTGAAGAGAAACACACCGGTGAAAAGGATTGACATGACAATCTCGATTATCATGAAGGATTGGTATTCACATCGGAGTATGAAAACACCATTTGGGGAAGGTATGGAATCAACATTTGACTTCAAAGCAACTCGAATACCACAACTCAAAAACAAAACAAAGGATTGGCTTGCAAAATAAGCCAGAACAAACATATGACTGAGATTTCGTCCAAAGTTTTCTTGGTGGGGCCTACACGGGCTCGATCGTACAGCACCATCATGTACAAGGCAGTGCACATGACATACGAAGCATCCCCAAGTCGGCATAGCCAAGGACTCTTTAAGACACAACAAGACCACTGTAAAACCGACCGTGAATAGGCGGACCACTAGACGTCGAACCCCAATTTCATATCATACATCTGTCGGAAAGATATCCTAAGAGCTACTTGAATTCCAACTTATAAACTACCGAAACTTTCCGGTTATGCAATCAGGTGTTGGGGATACAGGGGAAGCATAATATCTCACCCAAAACTAACAAATCCTACATCCAGCTGTATCCATCCTTCAACACATAACCAAGAAACCTTCGGAAATCATCTACCTCAACCTTCGAAAAGCATCCGTTATACAAGCTATGGCAATACTCCCGAACTCCCGCCCCAGTACTGGGTGGCGTCGAGGTTATCTCACCAATGAACTGCATAAAAGAGATTTTCGATGTCGGCGTACTAAACTCAGGTATTCCAGAACTGCAATGATAAAATTATGACGACAACACCTCAGAGCTCAACTCCTTGGGACACTTCCACAAAACCCCTGACAGGAGGCACCAAGACAATGCTCTCATCATAAAACCATCGGAACGATTCCAAGATACCCGCGTGATCCTAATTTTTTTAGTGAAATTTGAGAAGAGAAGAGTCAAAACTCTACGTCAGGATGCCTTACCAGAGCGATGAGGAGACTGGGGAGTAAAAATAATTCCTAGACTCTCCGATATATAATTCCTAAATGACTCAAAACATTTTTCTAGACACAACTCGGCCGCTAAAAACGATCAAGCAATGGGGCTCCTAAGGTCGGGGAAGGCTATGATTACCAACTTGTAACGCCCTCGATGCGGCTATATCTCCCACCTGTCGAAGCACGACTTAGAGGCATAACCGCATTGAAAGCAATGTCGCAAGAGAGGTAATCTTCACACAACCCAGGTAATACATAAGGGAAAAAGATACATGGTTGGCTTACAATCGCCACTTCACACAATACATGAATAAAGCATTACATCATCCAGATACAATCAAGGTCCGACTACGGAACCAAAATAAAAGAAGAACCCCAAATGCGACAAAGGTCCCCGATCGACCCCAACTGGGCTCCACTACTGAACAACTAGAACGAAATAACACAAAGGACAAGATCTTCATCGAGCTCCTTCTTGAGCTTCGTTGCGACACCTGCTCTATAACATCAGCACCTGCAAACTGGTTTTGGAAGTATCTCTGAGCCACAGGGACTCAGCAATCTCGCACCCTCGCGATCAAGACTATTTAAGCTTATGGGTAAGGTAAAAGGTATGAGGTGGAGCTACAGCAAGCGACTAGCATATATGGTGGCTAACATACTCAAATGAGAGCGAGAAGAGAAGGCAAAGCACGGTCGATAAAAGTATGATCAAGAAGTGATCCTATAGCAACTTACGTCAAGCATAACTCCAACAACCGTGTTCACTTCCCGGACTCCGCCAGAAAGAGACCATCACGGTTACACACACTGTTGATTCATTTTAAAAGTTAAGGTTCAAGTTATCTACAATCGGACATTAACAAATTCCCATCTGCCCATAACCACGGGCACGGCTTTCGAAAGTTCAAATCCCTGCAGGGGAGTCCCAACTTAGCCCATGACAAGCTCTCACGGTCAATGAAGGAATAAACCTCCTCCCGAGACGTTTCGATCAGACTCGGTACCTCGGTTCTTCAAGACACTTCGACATGTTAAAACAAGACCAGCAACACCGCCCGAATGTGCCGACAAATCCCGATAGGAGCTGCACATATCTCTTTCTCAGGGCACACTCAGATTGTCTTAGGTACGGGTAGGCCAGCCCAGAGTTGCCCCTGGTGGCCACCGACAGCTGACAGGTGGACCAACACTCAGAGGAGCACTGGCCCGGGGGGGGGGGTTAAAATAATGATGACCCTTGAGTCCGTGAAACCCAAGGGAAAAAGAGGCTAGGTGGCGAATGGTAAAACTAATGTTGGGCATTGCTGGAAAAGCTTTAATCAAGGCGAACTATCAAGGGGTTCCCATTATAACCCAACCGCGTAAAGAACGCAAAAATCCGGGAACATAACACTGATATGACGGAAACTAGGGCGGCAAGAGTAGAAGAAAACACTAGGCGAGAGGCCGAGCCTTCCACCCTTTACCAAGTATATAGATGCATTAAGATAACATGACAATATAATGATATCCCAACAAGTATATAAATGTTCCAACAAGGAACGGTCTCCAATCTTCACCTGCAACTAGCAACGCTATAAGAGGGGCTGAGCAAAGCGGTAACATAGCCAATCAACGGTTTGCTAGGACATGGTGGGTTAGAGGTTTGACATGGCAATTTGGGAGGCTTGAAAGCAAGTGGAAGGCATCGTAGCATTGGCATAGCAAAAGAGCGAGCATCTAGCAAAGCAAAGATAGTAGTGATTTCGAGGGTATGATCATCTTGCCTGAAATCCTGCAAGGAAGAAGAACGAGTCCATGAAGAAGACCAACTGACGTAGTCGAACGGTTCCTCACAAACGCGATGTTACCGGAACCAACCCGAAGAAGCAAACACCGGAAAAAGCACACAACATAGTAAACAACCACCACATAGTCATGGCATGATGCACAAACAAGTATGATGCATGTCCGGTTTAATGAGGCATGGCATGGCAAAGTGCACAAGCAATCCTACAAATTAAATGGAGCTCAATATGCAACTCCGTTGCACATTGACGAAACACCACATTCAAGTTATTTGGATCGATCTCAGTTAGGTACCCAACAATATTAAATGTTGTTAAACATGGCAAGAGGTGAGGCATAACGAAACCACATCATCTAAACAATTTAAATGGGGCCGGATATAACAAATAACGAATCCGGTAAATCCCCATATGCCTATTTAAGGTTTGTTACTGTTATGCCCTAAACCATATTTTATAGTTATTAAACATGCAAGATGATGCCACCAAGTTAAACTAGGCAAAATTCTACCCCATTTACATATAAAGTTTGTTAGATTCGGAGCTACGGTTAATTAGTTATGAATTAAATCATTTTAACATGGCATAGGCGCAAATTTAACCAAACAACATTTTAAGCATCTTAAACATAGATGAAAGTTGGATATTATTAATCTACACAAAATTCTAAGCAACTTTCATGTATAATTCATTTTAAACCGATGCACCAGTTGTGAGTTATTATATGCATGTAGCACAAGGGGTTTTCTGTAAAACAGGCAAACACTGGATAAATAGACAAATCGCAGAACGGAAAAAACATGACATGGACCGAATCTGGCTGGCCCAACCACACAGAGGTCTGAAGGGGGGGGGTTCTCACCATGGGCTTGGCCCAGATCTGTGGAGGAGGCGGCCTGGCAGGGCACGCTGCCCTTGGACGGGGTTGGCCCACACGCACGCGAGGAAAGTGGCCCAGGGGGTGGATCTAGGCAGGCGAGGCCGGCCCGTGCTAGCGAAACAGGGAGCGATGCGGCCAACAGGGCGGGCGAGCCGCTCGTCTCACGCGAGCGAGCAGGAACAGGGGAAGCGGGCGCCTGACGAACGTGCCTCTGCTTGTTGCAGAGGAAGCGGAGGCAGGCGACCAGGACGCGGGCTGGCGACGGCGGAGCTTGGCGCGACGACAGCAACCGGATCGAGGTGGAAGGAGTCGGTCCTGGAGCAAAGTAGGCGACGCAAGGCGGTGGAGAGACACTGTCCATGGCGGAGGAGTTCCATGGGCGGCGGCGATGTTCAGTTCCTGTAGGGAGGCGAGGACAACGCCGATGTGCTCGATGGCCACGACGGATGCGGGACTTGAGGAGCTCATCGCGAGAGGCGAAACAAGGGACGGATCCGAGGTGCGGGCGATGTTGCAGGACCCGGGCGTGGGACAGCAGCGTCTTGGAGCTTCGGGGTAGCCATGGCATCTTGCGAGGCACACAGAGAGAGAGTTGAGAGTGCAGGAGAAAGAAAGAAGAGAAGGAGGGACCGAGGGAGAGGGCTCGGTGTCGGCCTGGAGCTACAGCGTGGAGCCTTCGAGCGGGAGGGCCTATGGGCGCGGGGGAGCTCCACTCCTCTGGATCGAACAGGGAGGAGGAGGTTGTTTGTGGATTTCGAGGGGATCGAGGGATACTTGAAGGAGCTAGCTAGTTGGGTGAGAAGGGGATCTGGGATGATCCCGATGAGAGAGTGGCGGCGGGTGAGGAAAAAGAGGGAGTTGGTCTAGGGTTAGGTTAATATATATAGCGAG
The DNA here is from genome assembly GCF_002162155.2 of Triticum dicoccoides. Lineage (NCBI taxonomy): Eukaryota > Viridiplantae > Streptophyta > Magnoliopsida > Poales > Poaceae > Triticum > Triticum dicoccoides. The sequence continues at coordinate 421,909,192 of NC_041380.1, forward strand.
TAGGATAGGTTAGGGGCTATCTCGTCCCTCCGATCGTAATCAGACGCCGGAACAAAAATAGATAGGGAGTCCAAACAAGATAACGGTGACGTTTTGTAGATGTTTGGGGATGACCCGGACACAACGGTGATGACTCCCCGGGTCGGTTTGGGACAACTTTCGGACGCGTGCGAGGGGGGCTGCGGGCTGACAAGAGAGGTTAGGTTGGACCTGGCAGTAGGTAGTGAGTTGTGTAGACTGTCTCGAGCTGAGAGAAGAGAAGAGAGGGAGGCCCGTCGACTGTTTTCCGGTGACCGAAAACGTCTGACGTTAGACCGGCTATATTGCCGCTATAATTTAACGGTTAGGCTATCAAACGAGCTTCGAATGCGATGAAACTTGGCAGGCGACCTACTAACAACATAACAACACCACATGCCAACTTTCACCCCATTCCGAGAACATTTTCCGACCACTTATAAAATAATATTTCGGACATGCCGCGGGCGCGTGCAAGTGTGTCTGGGCTCAGAACGGACAACAGACGGAATGAGGAGACCGGGATGGATGCAAGTTTTGAAAACATGATGATGCAATGCACATGATGACATGATGAAATGCAACACGCAAGCAAATGACATGTCAACATCAGCGAATAACTCGAAGACACCTGGCACAACGGTCTCGGGGCGTCACAATTTGCCTTTGCGATCTACTTTTCTCTTGCATTTATTTTCAGATCTACTAAATAAAAACCCAAAAATACCTTGCTACATTTTCTTTATTTATTTTATTTAGCCCTTGATCTATCAATTTACTACAAATTTATCTCACGTCCGTTTGCCACTTGAGGCGCCGTATCCCGAAAGGGATTGACAACCCCTTTAACACGTCGGATTGCGAGGATTTGTTATCTGTGTGCAGGGGCTGTTTACATTGTGTTTCTTGGTTCTCGTACTGGTTTGATAACCTTGGTTTCATATCTGAGGGAAATACCTACCGCCGTTGTGCTGCATCATCCCTTCCTCTTTGGGGAAATACTAATGTAGCTTCAAGCGATATCAACCACCACCCGGACGTAGAAGACAGGAGGATGACGTGAGAGCTGCAACGGTCGAGGAATCCTAAGTCATCCACTAAATAGAGTTATAGCTACCATTACCTGTAACTGTTGTAGTAGAGGCTCATTACACTAGTAACTTACTCATTCACTAACAGTTAATGCCTCGGCGGCGTGGGAGACATGGGGCTGCAGCGCACTCTATAAGACGCACCCCTCTCCATAGCCAGGAACATTCAATCTCTGTAATCATACCCCTCAAATCAAAGCAAGCCTCGGGGCATGAGACGTAGGGTTGTTACCTCCACCGAGTGGGGCCCGAACTCGTTAAACACTGAGTGTTACACCTGCGTCGTAGCTAGTCTCCGCCCCTTATTCGTACCCCTAGTACTCATTGTCAGGATCATAACACTGACACAACCCTCAGAATGTTAACCAGGTTGTGCAATCACTGAGTGACATACATAAAGGATGGATAAGAGAGCTTGGTTTTGCGACATTACTAGAAATGCCTGCATGCAGGATGCCGCGAGGGTTACCACTGTCGTTAATAGACCAGTTCGACTGGAGGATAAAGACACTCTTATTAGAGGCCATCATGTTAAGATCAGGAAGTTAGTGAAGAAAATGCTAGGAATACCCAATGGTTCAATTGAAGTTCCAATGCCTCATGGTCGGGGGAAGAGAAAAGATAAAAAAAATCAAAAGAACACATAAGATCAACCGATGAAACAATGGAAAGCAACAAGCCAATCAAGTAGATAGTCGATATAATTCATACAGTAACGGACAAGCAAGAATTTAGGAGGAACTTTCTACTGATAGTGCTTGTGTTTACCTGGATCCAGCTAGTGGTCATGTGCTTAATAGGAACTTCATATCAATGGTGCGTGATGTAGAAGTTGTTCCAAACATGAACTCATGCTAATTTGTTGCAGACTACATAGCTGAAGGCGTGAAAATGTACAGACAGTCAACAACAACAAATATTAATGTTCATGGTTGTGTCCATGTACTGCTGGTAAGAGCGTACATCTGGCATCATAGTTGAATATGCATTTACCATTTCCTAGTTCGACATCAAATATGCAGCTAATATGCATACATGTTGTTCGGCCTCCAATGCTTGTTGTTCCTGATAACGCCCCGCTATCCAAGCACGTCTCCACTGTGATGCTAGATCATCTTGATTCATTGGAAATTAAATCATCCGACGAGTAAGGCAGATTTCCGGTAAGCTTGCACCAAGTATTTATAGTAATATTATATAGCAATGACAGGTCTATGCATGATTATTTTGTTAATGTCTTCAAACATACTGATCAACCAAGCGATTATCAAAAGTTCCAACTTAATTCCAGGTGACAGTCTTACTGATAAATAAAACAAGAGCCATTTATGTCACAAACATCTTGTACTATTGGATGGGAAGACGATTTTATTGCGTCCCGAGGTTTGCCCGTTTGCACTTTATGTGTCGACTATCTTCATCGTGCATTATTTGTATTGTAGGAACACAGATCGTATGTCATGCATTTGGCAGGATATTGATGCATCTTGAACTATGTTAGTATTTCCCAAAGAGGAAGGGATGATGCAGCATAGCTACGGTAGGTATTTCCCTCAGTGATGAGACCAAGGTTATCGAACCAGTAAAAGAACCATGCAACACTACATAAATGGTACTTGCACACAAAGAACAAATACTTGCAACCCGATGTAAAAGAGGGGTTGTCAATCCCTCCCGGGTATAAAGATAGATAAAATTGTAGTAGATTGGATAAATAGATCTCGCAGGAACGCGAGATAAAATAAATAACAATAAATTGCAGCAAGCTATTTTTCGGTTTTTGGATTAATAGATCTAAAAATAAAAGCAAATAAAAATAGATCTCGAAGGCAAATATGATAAAGAAGAGACCCGGGGGCCGTAGATTTCACTAGTGCCTTCTCTCGAGAAAAACAGCATACGACGAGTAAACAAATTACTGTTGGGCAATTGATAGAACTTCAAATAATCATGATGATATCCAGGCAATGATCATTATATAGGCATCACGTCCAAGATTATTAGACCGACTCCTACCTACATCTACTACTATTACTCCACACACCGACCGCTATCCAGCATGCATCTCGTGTATTAAGTTCATGGAAAAACGGAGTAATGCAATAAGAACTATGACACGATGTAGACAAGATCTATTTATGTAGGAATAGACCCCATCTTATTATCCTTAATAGGAACGTACGTGTCATTTCCCCTTCTATCATTGGGATTTAGCACCGTAAGATCGAACAAATCAAAAAGCACCTCATCCCATGGTAAGAAAAATTGATCTAGTCGGCCTAACTAAACCAAAGATTTGAAGAAGAAATACAAGGCTATAAGTAATCATGCATATAAGAGATCAAAAGGCTCAAATAACTTTCATGGAGAAAAACATAGATCTGATCATAAACTCAAAGTTCATTGGATCCCAACATACACGCCGCAAAAGGAGTTACATCAAATAGATCTCCAAGAGACCATTGTATTGAGAATCAAAATAGAGAGAGGAAGCCATCTAGCTACTAACTATGGACCCGAAGGTCTACAATGAACTACTCACGCATCATCGGAGAGGCACCAATGAGGATGATGAACCCCTCCGTGATGGTGTCTAGATTGGATCTATGGTTTCTGGAACTTGCGGCGGCTGGAGTTCTGTTTCATCGACTCCCCTAGGGTTTTTGGAATATTTGGGTATTTATAGAGAAAAGAGGAGGTGCGGGAGGCCTCCGAGGTGGGCCCAACCCACCAGGGTCCGCCTGGGCCCCCAGGCATGCCCAAGTGGGTTGTGCCCCCCTTTGGGCACCCCTCTCGTACTTCTTTGTCCCATCCTGTGTCTTTTGGCACAGAAAAATTCTCCAAAGAGTTTCTCTGTGTTTGGACTCCGTTTGGTACTAGTTTTCTTCTAAGTAAAAAACAAGCAAAAAACAACAACTGACACTAGGCACTATGTTAGTAGGTTAGTCCCAAAAAATGATATAAAGTTGCTATAAAATGATTTTAAAACATCCATGAATGATAATATAATAGAATGGAACAATAAAAAATTATAGATACTTGGAGACCTATCAGCATCCCCAAGCTTAATTCTTGCTCGTCCTCGAGTAGGTAAATGGTGAAAACAGAATTTGATGTGGAATGCTGCCTAACATGTTCATCACATATTCTTTTCTTTGTAGCATGGACATTTGTACTTTTATGTGATTCCAAGCAATAGTCTAGTTTTGGCATAAAGATTTCAATACTCAAGCATATCAACAAGCAACTTTCAAAATATCAATACTAAAGCAAGTTATCCCTAACCCATTAATGTCAATAATTGATCCATTCATGAAACACACTCGCATATTAGCTACACCCAATGCTCAAGTACAATCATAGTGCCCCTTAGTTGGTGCTTTATAAGAGAAGATGGAGATTCAAATAAAAATTGTATAAAGAAATAGAAAAGCCCTTCGTAGAGGGAAGTAGGTATTTGTAGAGATGCCAGAGCTCAAAGTGAGAAAGATAGAGGTAAAAACATTTTGGGCGGCATGCTTTTCCTGTCAACAAAAACGATCGAGTAGTTCCCAATATTTTCCATGCTAGATATATCATAGGCGGTTCCCAAACAGAAAATAAAGTTTATTCCTTTTTCCACCATACTTGCCGTCCATACCAACACTTTCCAAGGAATTTATTATTTGACAACATAAAGTAAATTCATTTTTCATTTCGAGACTGGGCATCCCTAATACCTTTGTTGTCCTCTTGTGCAATGACAAGTGAATAAACACTCATCTTGAGAATAACACATCTAGCATGGAAAGATATCAGCCACCCCCTACCGTTTCATGAGCGGTACAAGCACAGAAAAAGGAAATTTATTTTGAAAATTAGAGATGGCACACACAAATTTGCTTAGAATGGCAAAAGAATACCGCATATAGGTAGGTATAGTGGACTCATATGACAAAACTAGTTTAAGGATTTTGGATGCACAAGTAGTAATCATACTTAGTACAAGTGAAGGGTAGCAGAAGATTGAGAAGCATCCAACCAAGAAACGAAAAATCTCATAAGCGAGCATTAAGCATAACTAACACCCAATAATGCACCACAAGTAGGATATAATTTCATTGCATTACTATTGACTTTCGTGCTTTCATAGGGAATCACAAACATTAACATCAATATTCTTACTAAACCATAATTACTCTCCAACATGACTCACATATCACTATCATCATATCACAAACTATTACAAATCATCAAGTTTATTTTGTCCAATGATCTTCATGAAAGTTTTTAATATATCCCTCTTGAATATCTATCACTTTGGGACTAATTTGATATGTTGCTTTTGATAGCTCAAACAAATCTAAGTGAAGAGCATGATCATAAAAAATTTCTTCTCTCAAAAAAAAATTAAGTGAAGCATGAGAGAATTTCTTAAAAAAATTACTAACTCTAAAATAAATCTAAGTGAGCGTGAGAGCATTTCTTCAAAAATACTAAAGCACACCATGCTCAAAAAGATATAAGTGAAGCACTAGAGCAATTCCATAGCTCGAAAAGATTTAAGTGAGGCATAGAGAGCAATTCTAAAAAATCATAGCATAATGTTGGCTCTCTCAAGTAGGTGTGTCCAGGAAGGATAGATGACACAAAATAAAAGGCAAAACAAGCAAAGACTCGTGTCATACAAGACGCTCCAAGCAAAACTTGTGATATGTGACGAATAGAAATATAGCTCCAAGAAAAATACCGATGGTCGTTAGAAGAAAGAGGGGATGCCACTCGGGCATCCCCAAGCTTAGTTGCTTGCTTCTCTTTTAGATAATAGCTTGGGATGCCATAGGCATCCCCAAGCATAGGCTCTTCTTACTCCTTATTCCTTCATCCATCGTGATCTCACCCAAAACTTGAAAACGTCAATCACACAAAACTCAACAAAACCTTTGTGAGATCCATTAGTATAACAAAGCAAATCACTACTCTAAGTACGGTTGCAAACCCATTCATATTTTATTTGTGCATTATATCTACTATATTCCAACTTTACTATAGCTTATACCCTCCAATACAAACCATAGATTCATCGAAATAAGCACACAACACAAAGAAAACAGAATCTATCAAAAACAGAACAATTTGTAGTAATCTTAAGACTTTGAATGCTTCTGTAACTCCAAAAATTCTGAAAAATTAGGACTATGTAGGCAATTTGTATATTAATCTTGTGTAAAAAATTCAGAATCTTATCGCGTTTCTATAAGTTTAAACAATTATATTTCTGGATGCAAAAGTTTTTGTTTTTCAACAAGATCAAATCAACTATCACCCCACATGATCCCGAAGGCTTTACTTGGCACAAACACTAATTAAAACATAAAAAACACAACCATAACAGTAGCATAATTGTGCAAACACTCAAGAACAGAAAGAAAAAGATAAAAATAAATTTTATTCATTGGGTTGCCTCCCAATAAGAGCTATCATATTACGCCCCTAGCTAGGCATAAAGCAAAGATCTAAGTGTTGTCATATTTGGTTTCATTTTCCTTGGAGGTGTTTTTGTCAGGAGGTTTTGCAAAACAACATAAAAAACCTTATCCATAGAGACTTTAGCACTATCAAATTGCCTATCATCATATCCCCTTTGATTTCCGGCAACAATCCAAGAATAGTGTTGATTAACATCATTGAAAACTTGTTGGATTATATCTAAAACATGGACTTCCTTCTTAATATTCTCATCAAAGATTTGATTATCCCCAAGCAAATATCTTAGCACATAATCACTATTATAAAGAATTTAATCTATTACCGGTTTTTCACGATTCATACCATAGAAATCAAAAATTTCACTAGCTTCCCGTAGTACGTAACCAAATTCATTCATGAGAACAAGGGTGGCCAACTTTTTAGCCTTAGAATTCTTTATAATGCGTAACTCAAAAAACAATCTTTGAAAGGTAGGATGAGTACGGATAAATTTATTTTCATGTTTCAGAACTAGTGTTGAAATTGCTTCCACATAAGATTTATCCCTCTTAAGTATAGGAACATCATCAAGACGTAAATTTCCAACAAAATTAGAAAAAATCTTGGATCTGTTCTTTTCCTATAACATTCCCTTGCCCCAAAACAAAAGTTTTAGCATCCAGATTGCAAGATCATCCAATTTTAGGAGTTAGGCCATCATTTGTTCCTTCCATACCAAAGTCACTCATGGTGACAAATCCTATCAAACAAAAACTCCAAGGAGAAACATGAACGAAAAAGAGGGCGAATAAAACGGCAATTTTTGTGAAGTGGGGAAGATGAAAATAAGAGGCAAATGGAAAATAATGTAAATTGCAAGGAGGTGAGATTTGTGATTAGAAACCTGGTAGATTTTGATGATGTCTCCTCGGTAATGGCACAAGAAATTCCTTTCGATGCGGCTTGAACTACGTCGGTATTTCCCCAAAGAGGAAGGGATGATGCAGCACAACTACGATAGCTATTTCCCTCAATGATGAGACCAAGGTTATCGAACCAATAGGAGAACCATGCAACACTACATAAACGGTACCTGCATACAAAGACTAAATACTTGCAACCCGACGTAAAAGAGGGGTTATCAATCCCTCCTGGGTAAAAAGATAGATAAAATTGTAGTAGATTGGATAAATAGATCTTGAGGGAACGCGAGATAAAATAAATAACAATAAATTGCAGCAAGGTATTTTTTGGGGTTTTTGGATTAGTAGATCTGAAAATAAAAGCAAATAAAAATAGATCTCGAAGGCAAATATGATAAAGAATAGACCCGGGGGCCGTTGATTTCACTAGTGGCTTCTCTTGAGAAAAATAGCATATGGCAGGTAAACAAATTACTGCTGGGCAACTGATAGAACTTCAAATAATCATGATGATATCCAGGCAATGATCATTATATAGGCATCACGTCCAAGGTTAGTAGACCGACTCCTGCCTGCATCTACTGCTATTACTCCACACATCCACCGCTATCCAGCATGCATCTACTGTATTAAGTTCATGAAAAAATAGATTAATGCAATAAGAACGATGACATGATGTAGAAAAGATCTATTCATACATGTCATTTCCCCTTCTATCACTAGGATTGAGCATCGTAAGATCGAACCCATCACAAAGCACCTCTTCCCATGGCAAGAAAAATCGATCTAGTTGGCCTAAATAAACCAAAGATTCGAAGAAGAAATACGAGCCTATAAGTAATCATGCATATAAGAGGCCAAAAGAATCAAATAACTTTCATGGATAAAAACATAGATCTGATCATAAACTCAAAGTTCATCAGATCCCAACAAACACACTACAAAAAGAGTTACATCAAATAGATCTCTAAGAGACCATTGTATTGAGAATCAAAATAGAGAGAGGAAGCCATCTAGATACTAACTACGGACCCGAAGGTCTACAATGAACTACTCACGCATCATCGGAGAGGCACCAATGAGGATGATGAACCCCTCCGTGATGGTGTCTAGATTGGATCTGTGGTTTCTGGAACTTGCGGCGGCTGGAATTGTGTTTCATCGACTCCCCTAGGGTTTTTGGAATATTGGGGTATTTATAGAGAAAAGAGGCGGTGCGGGAGGCCACCGAGGTGGGCACAACCCACTAGGGCGCTCCTGGTCCCCCAGGCATGCCCAGGTGGGTTGTGCCCCCCCCCCCCCGGGGGCGCCCCTCTGGTACTTCTTTGGCCAATCATGTGTCTTCTGGACCAAAAAAATTCTCCAAAAACTTTCGATGCGTTTGGACTCCATGTTGCATCGATATTCTGCGAAGTAAAAAAACAAGCAACAAACAACAACTGGCACTATGCACTAAGTCAATAGGTTAGTCCCAAAAAATGATATAAAGTTGCTATAAAATGATTGCAAAACATCCAATAATGATAATATAACAGCATGGAACAATCAAAAATTATAGATACGTTGGAGACGTATCAGATATTGCCTCCTGAATAAATAGCATTAACTGTCACTAGACTAAGTCGAAGCGGGTCATCAACAATGCAGCAGCTAAGAAGATGAAGGAAATCAAAAAAGGAGAAAGGATGCCCTACTTGCTCTCTTTTGTGTTCATACAGCAACTGGTACACTCGATCCGGAATATATTCCTGTGTTAAAACCATTTGCCGGCAAATTTTACTAATGAACCTTCAATATCAAGGCAGGGGGACATGCTTACAGTCAAAACTAACTCGGATAGGATGCAAGGTTCTTCACTGAATGCAGAACGTGTAGTAGACACCATTGCATACCCAGTCAACACTGTCACAAGTGTACAGATGAACACATGCTATGGTTTGTTGTCTTTGGAAAATAATGCAAATGGTACGCAATATCATACTACAAACCCAGTTGGTTCTAATGACCAGAATATGATTGCTAAACAGCCACAATCATCCGTCACTGAAATGAAGAATCTGATGCTTTCACATGTAAATGTACTTGGTGCATATGAGAAAGCAGCTAAAATTTCAGAAGGTCAATTTGAAGATGTGTACAATGTCATGGCGTATGCAAAAGAGGCTGTTGATCCAGCTCCGATTGATGCTGGTCAAGGTTCTGGACATGATGAAGGCCCTACTAGCGACAAATACCCAACAACCAGGCTTAGTTTCAAGCTATCCCGAGTTCTATGCATAGTCACCACCAATCTCTATTTTCCACCCAGATGATGCATCCTTTGATATTTTTAAGGATACACTGCTCCCACATATGACAGTAGTTGTGTTGATGGTTTGTAAGAGAAGGTTGAAGTAGTATCATCTACTATATGTACTATAGACCCATCAGTAAATTTTGAGCCTCTAGATATATCCATAGATTTGGCACTATTGACATGCAATGGGCCAGATATATTTATAGCAAATCAGTCAGTAGGACAAATGGATATTGACGAAGGATATGAAAATGATGTACTACCTAGCAGCTCTAGATTAATAGTTAGGGGTATGCATGACCCTAGTAATTCAACAAGCTTGTGGATGGTCATATCTATACTTCAGATTCAGAATGCATAGAGACATCAAACAACACAAACTCAAAGCCCTGAAGGAGAATCTAGCAATAGCATCCCTGCTAATGTGATATGCAAAGAACGTAAGTAAATTTTTTGTTAACAAATGTGTGTTTATTATTTTTTCCGGGGGGGAGGGGGTCATTGAATCGCATAAACCGATGCATGATCGGATTACACCCTCAGGCAGGTGCTCCGTAAGGGAAATGAGGTACTATAGGATCAAAAGTATGTCTAGAGGGGGATGCTTAGACTAGTTGACCAAATAAAAACTTACCCGTTTCCCAATTTTAGTTGTAGGCAAGTTTTAGCAATACTACCAACACTACAAGAAATATGTTAACTAGTGACCTTCTGTCAGTGACCCTGGAAGAATTGGTCATAGATCTATGACCATTTTAGACCAATTCGTCAAAAGCTGTTCGGGGGGCTCCAAACCCTAAACTATAACAACCATTTTGGTCAGAAAGGTCGTAATTTCCTGACATGAAATGGTCATAAAGCATATAGCACTGGTCCGCTGCCTTATTTCTAGCTGATCATGACCAATATAGATGGTCACACTAGTAGAAAACAGGGCTATGGTCCAGGCCGGCTCAGCCCATTAGTCCCGGTTCAGTCTAGAACCGGGACCAATGTGGGCATTGGTCCCGGTTCATGAGCCCAGGGGGCCGGCCGGGTCACGTGGGCCATTGGTCCCGGTTCGTCTGGACCTTTTGGTCCCGGTTGGTGGGACGAACCGGGACCAATGGGCCTCGCTCCTGGCCCACCACCATTGGTCCCGGTTGGTGGCTTGAACCGGGACCAAAGGCTTCCCTTTAGTCCCAGTTCATGTCATCAACCGAGACCAATGAGGTGCCTATATATACCCCCTCACGCAAGAGCAGAGCACAGTGCTCTGTTTTTTCTGGCCGAGGGGGAGAGGGCTTTGTGGTGCTCTAGCTCACCTCCTATGCACATGAGGTGTTCGATGGAATGCCCGAGCCACACTACTTAAGCTTTCTCCTCTCGAAGCTCGACCTCCAAGCTCCATTTTCCTCGAGATTTGTCTAGATTTAGCGGTCCGTCACGCCCCATCCCCGTCTTCACCGCCGTCGATCACCCGCGCCGATCTCATCACCGACACCACCGTGGTGAGCCTCTTGTTCTTATCTTCTTTCTGAAAGGAAAAATATTCTTACTTGTATGTTTATATAGATACTTGTATCATTTTCTTACATTTATTATTGCATCTTATATAGTGCGATGGTTTTGGTATCCGCCCCCATCGGCCCTCGTCCTGTCTATGATTCGGATTTGGTATGTATATTATCTTTATAACTATTGGTTCATTTATTGTTTATGAAAATTATGCCGACCAACGTGACATAGATTTTATTTATCTAGGATGTATGTGAATCGGAAATGCCAACCAACCCTATTGTCGAGAGGTTAAATTTAGTTGAAGAAGAAAACAATTTGTTGAAGGAAAAAATAAAAAAATTGAGGAGGAGAAGATGATATTGGAGTTGCATGTTGCGGATGTCGTCGATGATCACAAGATCAAGATGGATGCAATGCGCTTGAAGATTAGAAAGATTAGAAAATATTCCATTCATACCGAGGCTTGGTATCATTATGCCGTTGGATCAATTGTTACCTTGGTTGCGATTATGATCGCATTTGTTTTCGCATTGAAATGTTTTACATAGTTTCAATGTATGGTTTAATTAATTAGATGCTCTGGAGAGCTATATGTTGTTAGATGAGAACTATGTATGCACTTTGGTTTTAATGTGATGATGAACTTCTATTAATTTGGACACTTAATTATATATAATGCATGCAGATGAACCGGCAATGGATGTACGGTGACAGACACACCCGCGAGTACATTAAGGGCGTGCATGAGTTTCTCGATGCGGCTGAGGCAAACAAGCAGAATGGTTTTATGTGTTGTCCATGCACTGAATGTGGGAATACGAGGTCTTACTCTAACCGGAAAATCCTTCACTCCCACCTGGTTTACAAGGGTTTCATGCCACACTATAATGTTTGGACGAGGCACGGAGAAATAGGGGTTATGATGGAAGACGGCGAAGAAGAAGAGTACGATGACAACTATGTGCCCCCTGAATACGGTGATGCTGCAACGGGGGGAGCTGGTGAAGATCAAGAGGAACCAGACGATGTGCCCAATGATGCTGCCATGGGTGAAGCTGCTGAAGATCAAGAGGAACCAGACGATGTGCCCGATGATGATGATCTCTGCCGGGTCATTGTCGATGCAAGGACGCAATGCATTAGTCAAAAGGAGAAGCTGAAGTTCGATCGCATGTTAGAGGATCACAAAAAAGGGTTATACCCCAATTGCTAAAATGGCAACACAAAGCTCGGTACCGTACTGGAATTGCTGCAGTGGAAGGCAGAGAATGCTGTGGCTGACAAAGGATTTGAGAAGCTACTGAAAATATTGAAGAAGAAGCTTCCAAAGGATAACGAATTGCCCGACAGTACATACGCAGCAAAGAAGGTCGTATGCCCTCTAGGATTGGAGGTGGAGAAGATACATGCATGCCCTAATGACTGCATCCTCTACCGCGGTGCATACAAGGATCTGAACGCATGCCCGGTATGCGGTGCGTTGCGGTATAAGATCATACGAGATGACCCTGGTGATGTTGATGGCGAGCCCCTCAGGAAGAGGGTTCCTGCGAAGGTGATGTGGTATGCTCCTATAATACCATGGTTGAAACGTCTGTTCAGAAACGAAGAGCATGCCAAGTTGATGCGATGGCACAGTGAGAACCGAAAGAAAGATGGGAAGTTGAGAGCACCCGCTGACGGGTCGCAGTGGAGAAAAATTGAGAGAAAGTACTGGGATGAGTTTGCAAAGGACCCAAGGAATGTATGGTTTGCTTTAAGCGCGGATGGCATTAATCCTTTCGGGGAGCAGAGCAGCAATCACAGCACCTGGCCCGTGACTCTATGTATGTATAACCTTCCTCCTTGGATGTGCATGAAGCGGAAGTTCATTATGATGCCAGTTCTCATCCAAGGCCCTAAGCAACCCGGCAACGAAATTGATGTGTACCTAAGGCCATTAGTTGAAGAACTTTTACAGCTGTGGAATGAAAACGGTGTACGTACGTGGGATGAGCACAAACAAGAGGAATTTAACCTTAAGGAGTTGCTGTTCGTGACCATCAACGATTGGCCCACTCTCAGTAACCTTTCAGGACAGACAAACAAAGGATACCACGCATGCACGCACTGTTTAGATGACACTGAAAGTATATACCTGGACAAATGCAGGAAGAATGTGTACCTGGGCCATCATCGATTTCTTCCGACCAACCATCAATGTCGAAAGAAAGGCAAGCATTTCAAAGGCGAGGCAGATCACCGGAAGAAGCCCGCCATGCGCACCGGTGATCACGTGCTTGCTATGGTCAATGATTTACACTACGTAATCTTTGGAAAGGGTCCCGGTGGACTAGCTGTTCCAAATGACGCAGAGGGACATGCACCCATGTGGAAGAAGAAATCTATATTTTGGGACCTACCCTACTGGAAAGACCTAGAGGTCCGCTCCTCAATCGACGTGATGCACGTGATGAAGAACCTTTGCGTGAACCTGCTAGGCTTCTTGGGCATGTATGGGAAGACAAAAGATACACCTGAGGCACGAGAGGACCTGCAAAGTTTGCATGAAAAAGACGGCATGCCTCCGAAGTAGTATAAAGGTCCTGCTAGCTACGCTCTTACGAAAGAAGAGAAAGAAATCTTCTTTGAATGCCTGCTCAGTATGAAGGTCACGACTGGCTTCTCGTCGAATATAAAGGGAATAATAAATATGCCAGAGAAAAAGTTTCAGAACCTAAAGTCTCATGACTGCCACGTGATTATGACGCAACTGCTTCCGGTTGCATTGAGGGGGCTTCTACCGGAAAACGTCCGATTAGCCATTGTGAAGCTATGTGCATTCCTCAATGCAATCTCTCAGAAGGTGATCGATCCAGAAATCGTACCAAGGCTAAGGAGTGATGTGGCGCAATGTCTTGTCAGTTTTGAGCTGGTGTTCCCACCATCCTTCTTCAATATCATGACGCACGTCCTTTGTTCATCTAGTCGACGAGATTGTCATCCTGGGTTGCTATTACTAGGCGCCACCTCATCAGTTTTGCCTATGTGTCATGTCCATGTGTCAGTTTTTGCCCTAGGTTGTGAAGCAACCTATATTTCTGTCATTCCTAAAATTCCCCAAAAAAATTAGGCATTCTTTACTATCCAAATCATTGCCTCATGACAATATTCAACTCCATTTGCCTGGTAAATATTCCTCAGCAAATTTCCAAAGTTTTTGTTCAACTCGAACTATTGTGAAGGAAGTACTAGCTAGGAATATCCTAATGAGCTATATTTTTGCCACATCTTCTATATTCCCAAATCATTCCTCTCCACAAAATTTCAGCCCCATCTAACAATACATGTGAGTGTGGTGTAGCGACCAGACCTCAAATAGTCTGATCTCTGTGCTCCGGTGTCATCCCTGGATCAGTAATGTTGACACCACACAGTACTCGGAGGATTTATAGCAGAGTAGCACTCACACACTTATTACATCGAGTGTCTCAATAGAGAACTTATTACAATAAATATGGCTTAAGGCCATCTAATAACGATAACAACAGAAGGCTTGGAAGGTAAGTGAGTCCATCAACTCCAACGGCATCACTGAGTATAGAACCACGACCTAAAAACTCCTTAATCGTCGTCTGAAAAGTCTGCAACATTAACGTTGCAGCCCGAAACGGGTTAGCACATGGAATATGCTGGCAAGGTAACGCATAGAGAGTAATGGAATGAAACAACTATACTATATGCATATTTGGCTGGTGGAAAGCTCTATGGTTACAATTTTGCGTAAAGCCAATTTTTCCCTACTGCAAAGGAATAAATTTATTTAACTATCATGGTAGTTGTTAAACATTGAGAATGGTTGACAGCATTCTCAATCCCAATTAAGCATCATCATTAACCAAACCCAACAAAATTAATTTAGAGTAACATGTTGAGATTCACATGATAATCCAGGTACTAGATACTCAAGATGTCCATAACCGGGGACACGGCTAACCATGATTAGTTTAATACACTCTGCAGAGGTTTGCACACATTTCCCCACAAGACTCGATCGCCTCCGTTTGGTTTCTCGCACTACACGGTGTTTGAGAAGACGGATGACCGAGACATAGTCTTTTAGAAGCGCTATCACCTTACGATCAGGTAGACCGTACCACCTACATCCCCTACATCTGCTAGTCTAGCACTGTAAGAGTTCGCACGATTTAGTCAACTATACTAGAGCCCATAATAGCTTGTGGCTGCAAACGGAAGTTTCTAGCATGAATAATCTCATGATCCCTTTGAGCCTGGGTGGCGGTCCAAAAGAAAACAGGCAAGTCCTGGATTACCCAGGTGCCTCAGTCCACCCAGATGTGTGTTTATGTTGCCACCTTAGATAAACCATTAATTAACAATACTCATATCTGTCATGGATATCACTCACCCAATCCACGTCTACTAGCATAGCATGGCAATAAGCAAACGTAGAAGTAACTCCCAAAGGTTTGATAGTAAACAGGTAATAGGTACTACCTCAACTACTTCCCATCCCACAATTTAATTAGATCCTAATCATGCAATGTTTGAGGATTGATCTAATGCAATAAAACTGGGTAGTAGAAAAGGTATGATCAAAGTGTTACTTGCCTTGCTGATGATCCGCGAAACCTAGAGATTCGAAGTAATAGGCGGCACACTCCGGGTATTCTATCGCAGACAAACAAACAAGCATACAATAAGTACTCATCTAATGCACGGGTAAAAGTCAAATAAGAGATCTAACCAGAAGGTTCAACTTAAGAACTCCGGTTTGCAAAAAGAATTAAATCGAACGAAGCAACGAAAGTCAAACGGCGAAAGAAAACAACTTTGTTCTACTAATCTGGATCTAAGGCAATTTTTACAGTAGCAAAAGCTTGTTTAAGTTGGTTAAACGGATAAAGAGTTTTGAGACAAAACTCCAGGCGCTTGAATCGCCTGATTCCGATAAACGAGCGAAAAGTTATACTAAAACAAAAATCGGATCAGGAATCGCAATCAGAAAAATCGCGGGTTAAATCCGAGAAAAAGAAAAAAACGACGAACGTTCGTTAGAACGAACGAACGGACGAACGCGCGCTAATTAAATAAATCAGAAAAACCGATCTATTTAAAAAACCGAAACTAAAAACCGACGGAAAAACCGAACGGTTTTTTTGAAAAATAAAAATAAAAACGGCGCAAATTTCGAGGCGACCTCGGGCGGCGTGCGGCAGCGAGGGGACGTCATCCGGCGGCGGCAGCGGTGGCGGCGTGGGGTTCGAGGGCGGCGGCTTAGGGTTTCGTCTGGGCCTCCATCCCCGGCTTATAAAGCCTAGTCGGGCTAGAATCCGGGTCGGACACGGCCCGTTAGGTCGGTTCGATTTTTTTATAAAATAATTACGCGTGGAAGAAAAATAAAAAGAAATACTAAACGGACTCCAAAAATTCCGAAATAAATTTTCCCGGGCTTATCAAATCAAGCCGCACAAGGTAAACATTTATTTGGGGCCTAAATGCAATTTTGAAAAAATGCACATTTTTCCTAAATTCAAATAAAATAACGAAAAACTCCGAAATAAAATCTTATTTGATTTTATTATTAAATCCTCAATATTTCTTTATTTTGGGAAAGTCATTTTATTCCCTCTCTCATATTTTTTAATAGAAATAATTGATGATAAAATAAATAAAATCAAATGATCTATTCTCAAAATTTGAGAAAACTCAAATATGAAAATAACGAAATCCCCAACTCTCTCCGTGGGTCCTTGAGTTGCGTAGAATTTCTAGGATCAAAACCAAAAGCAAATAAAATATGATATGCATTGATGATCTAATGTATAACATTCCAAATTGAAAATTTGGGATGTTACAAACCTACCCCCCTTAAGATGAATCTCGCCTTCAAGATTCGGGTTGGCTAGAAAATAGGTGAGGGTGGTCCTTCAGCAAATCTTCCTCTCGTTCCCAGGTGGCTTCGGTCTCCGTGTGGTGGCTCCACTGAACTTTGCAAAACTTGATAACCTTGCTGCGAGTGACTCGACTGGCAAACTCGAGAATCTTAACTGGTTTCTCCTCATAGGTCAAATTGTTATCCAGCTGAATTGTTTCCAATGGCACTGTGTCTCTCAAGGGTATGTCAGCCATCTCCGCGTGGCACTTCTTCAACTGAGAAACGTGGAACACATCATGAACTCTTGACAATTCTTCGGGCAATTCAATCTTGTAGGCCACTTCTCCCATACGCTCCAAAACTCGGTATGGTCCTACAAATTGTGGCGCTAACTTTCCCTTAACACCAAAACACTTTGTTCCCCGAAGTGGTGATACTCGAAGATAAGCTCTATCTCCAACTTCGTAAGCTGTCTCCTTGCGTTTAGAATCTGCATAACTCTTCTGTCTGGACTGGGCTATCTTGAGCCTATCGCGAATCAACTTCACCTTCTGTTCAGACTCTTTAATCAAGTCAGGTCCAAACAACTGGTGGTCTCCAACTTCATCCCATGACAATGGTGTCCTGCACCTCCTTCCGTACAAGGCTTCGAAAGGGGCCATCTTTAAACTGGTTTGGTAACTGTTGTTGTAAGAGAACTCTGCATATGGCAAATTGTCGTCCCAACTAGATCCGTAATCTAGCGCACAAGCTCTCAGCATGTCCTCCAAAATCTGATTGACTCTCTCGGTCTGTCCATCTGTCTGTGGATGAAAAGTTGTACTGAATTCTAGCCTAGTACCCAAAGTTTCATGCAACTGCTTCCAGAACTTTAGGTAAACTGGGTTCCTCTATCTGATACGATACTCCTCGGAACTCCATGTAGACATACGATCCTGGTCATGTATATCCTTGCCAATTTAGCACTGGTGTAAGTGGTCTTTACCGGGATGAAATGAGCTACTTTCGTCAACCGATCAACTATAACCCAAATCGAATCATAGCCTGAACGAGTCCTGGGCAATCCCGTAATAAAATCCATGCCTAACTTATCCCACTTCCATTCGGGTATCGGCAATGGTTGTAGCAATCCTGCCGGCTTCTGATGCTCTACCTTTACTCTCTGACATACATCACAAACTGCTACGTACTCCGCAATATCTTTCTTCATTCTGGTCCACCAGAAAATATCCTTCAAATCCAAATACATCTTGGTATTTCCTGGGTGAATCAAATACAGTGAATCGTGTGCCTCTTGCAGAATCAACTTCCTGATCTCCGGGTCATTGGGCACATAAACACGGTCTTCAAACCATAGGGTATCGTGCTCATCCTCACGAAATCCCTTAGCCTTTCCCTTGCTAAGTTTCTCCTTAATAGAAGCAATCTCCTTGTCAGTCCTTTGGGCTTCTCTGATTTTATCCATCAATGTAGACTGAATCTCCAATGCTGCTACATAGCCTCTCGGGACTATTTCTAAGCATAACTCTCGAAGATTTTCGGCTAACTCCCTTGGGATTTCTCCCATCATTAATGTATTGGCATGGCTCTTACGGCTTAATGCGTCAGCTACTACATTAGCCTTTCCAGGATGGTAATGCAATCTCATATCATAATCCTTGATGAGCTCCAGCCATCTCCTTTGTCTGAGGTTTAACTCCTTCTGTGTGAAAATATAATTCAAACTCTTATGATCCGTATACACCTTGCAATGGTTTCCAATCAGAAAATGTCTCCAAGTCTTCAATGCATGCACTACGGCTGCTAACTCCAAGTCGTGCGTAGCATAATTCAACTCATGAGGTTTAAGCTGTCGTGAGGCATATGAAACAACTCTCCCTTCCTACATAAGCACTGTTCCAAGTCCTCGACGTGAAGCGTTGCAATACACCTCATAATCCTTGGTCTGGTCTGGCAAAATCAACACTGGTGAGGTAACCAAACGTTTCTTCAATTCCTGGAAACTAGCCTCACATTCCTCCGTCCATATGAACTTGGTATCTTTCTTCGACAACTCAGTCATAGGCTTCGAAATCTTTGAGAAATTCTCAATAAATCTCCGGTAGTATCCTGCGAGTCCAAGAAAACTCCGAATCTCTCCCACGGTGGTTGGTGCTTCCCACTTTGTCACGGTATCAACTTTAGTGGGATCAACTGCTATAGCTTCTCCAGATATAATGTGTCCGAGGAATCCTACTTCCTTCAACCAAAATTCACATTTGCTAAACTTGGCATATAATTGATGTTCTCTGAGCTTTCCAAGAACCAAACGCAAATGTTCCTTATGTTCCTCTTCATTCTTTGAGTAAACTAGGATATCATCAATGAACACTACGACAAACTTATCCAAAAACTCCATAAACACTTTGTTCATAAAATATGCCGGAACGTTAGTCAGACCAAATGACATAACGGTATACTCGTACAGCCCATACCTGGTGGTAAAAGCTGTCTTAGGAATATCCTGTTCCCGAATCTTCAACTGGTGGTATCCTGATCGCAGATCGATCTTGGAAAATACCTTAGCTCCTTGTAATCGATCAAACAGATCATTGATCATCGGTAGTGGGTACTTGTTCTTGATTGTTACCTCATTCAATCCACGATAATCGACCACCATCCTTAACGATCCATCCTTTTTCTCCACTAGAAGTACTGGAGATCCCCAAGGCAAAGAACTTGGGCGAATATATCCTTTATCCAGTAACTCTTTAATCTGCTTCTTAATTTCCACCAAATCCTTTGCAGGCATCCTGTATGGTCTCTTTGATATTGGCCCTGTGCCTGGCAAAAGCTCAATCAAAAACTCAATATCTCTATCCAGTGGCATGCCTGGCAACTCTTCTGGAAATACATCAGGGAAATCCCTTACCACTGGTACTTCCTCCTGCACAACTCCTGTTAAGCAATTTACTTGAGTCCTCTTTGGCACATGTCAGGATACATACTTGATCCTTCCCCCTTTTGGGGTGGTAAGCAAAATTGACTTACTAGCGCATTCAATATTCCCTTCATACTTTGATAGCCAATCCATGCCTAATATCACATCCAATCCTTGGGATTCCAATACTATTAGGTCTGAGGGAAAAACATAGTTACCAATCCTTAATGGTAACCGATCACACCATCGACTAGCCATATATTCTGCTCCAAGTGAGGTTACTAACATGGGTGACCTAAGGGCTTGGGTTGACAGGTTATACTTATCCACAAATCCCCTTGAGATGTATGAATGCGATGCAGTAAATGACTTAACCAAAAACTTACCTATTACTGCATCAGGCTGAGCTTCAACCTCCTCCATGCTAACGTGGTTCACCTTTCCCCTGTTGAAAGGGTTCGGCTTCTTCCCAGAGCTTCCATTGCTATTTCCATTCTATAATTCAGGACATTCATTGGCATAATATCTGGTCTTCGAACACTTAAAGCAAGTGACTCGGCTCAGGTCTTTCTTGGCTGGGGTTGATGGATTGGTGCGATTCTGACCGTTGCTTCCTCCATTCCCATTACCATTCTTGGTGCCATTGTGATTGTGCGGGCTACCTCCTCCATGAGTATGCTGAAAATGTCCTCCCGATCTAGGGGTAAAACATGGCTTCTGCTGAGCTCCTGAATTGTACTTCCCTTGTCCATACTTCCTCTTGCGATTTTCAATTTGCTGCTGCTTCCCTTCAATCATAAGAGCACGATCTACCGACTCCTGGTAGTTGTTGAAGGTTGCTACCACCAACTGCATGCTCAACTCATCGTTCGGTCCTTCCAAAAACTTCTCCCGCTTAGCTGCATCCATAGCAACGTCATCTGGGGCATAACGTGCTAACTTACTAAAGTCCTCCACATACTGGCCAACTGTCGTTCCTTCTTGGCGCAAGTTGCGAAACTCGCGCTTCTTCATGGCCATAGCTCCTGCTGAAATGTGGGCAGTGCGAAAAGCCTACTGAAACTGGTCCCATGTGATAGTGTCGATAGGGAAAGTGGCTGTGAAATTTTCCCACCATGATGCTGCGGGTCCTTCAAGCTGATGTGCGGCAAACTTCACCTTCTCTCCATCTGTGCATCCTGCTGTGGTCAACTCTCTAGCTATCTTGCGGAGACAATCATCTACTACTATTGTTGGAAATATGCCCTAGAGGCAATAATAAATTGATTATTATTATATTTCCTTATTCATGATAATCGTTTATTATCCATGCTAGAATTGTATTGATAGGAAACTCAGATACATGTGTGGATACATAGACAACAACATGTCCCTAGTAAGCCTCTAGTTGACTAGCTCGTTGATCAATAGATGGTTATGGTTTCTTGACCATGGACATTGGATGTCGTTGATGACGGGATCACATCATTAGGAGAATGATGTGATGGACAAGACCCAATCCTAAGCATAGCACAAGATCGTGTAGTTCGCATGCTAAAGCTTTTCTAATGTCAAATATCATTTCCTCCGACCATGATATTGTGCAACTCCCGGATACCGTAGGAATACTTTGGGTGTGCCAAACGTCACAATGTAACTGGGTGGCTATAAAGGTGCACTATAGGTATCTCCGAAAGTGTCTGTTGGGTTGGCACGAATGGAGACTGGAGTTTGTCACTCCGTGTGATGGAGAGGTATCTCTGGGCCCACTCGGTAGGACATCATCATAATGTGCACAATGTGACCAAGGAGTTGATCATGGGATGATGTGTTACGGAACGAGTAAAGAGACTTGCCAGTAACGAGATTGAACAAGGTATCGGGATACCGACGATCGAATCTCGGGCAAGTATCGTACCGCTAGACAAAGGGAATTGTATACGGGATTGATCGAATCCTCGACATCGTGGTTCATCCGATGAGATCATCGTGGAACATGTGGGAACCAACATGGGTATCCAGATCCCGCTGTTGGTTATTGACCGGAGAACGTCTCGGTCATGTCTGCATGGTTCTCGAACCCGTAGGGTCTACACACTTAAGGTTCGATGACGCTAGGGTTATAAAGGAAGTTTGAATGTGGTTACCGAATGTTATTCGGAGTCCCGGATGAGATCCCGGACGTCACAGGAGTTCCGGAAGTAAAGATTTATATATGGGAAGTCCTATCTTGGTCGCCGGAAAAGTTTCGGGGTTTATCGGTAATGTACCGGGACCACCGGGAGGGTCCCGGGGGTCCACCAAGTGGGGCCACCAGCCCCGGAGGGCAGCATGGGCCAAGTGTGGGAGGGGACCATCCCCAGGTGGGCTGGTGCGCCCCCCCCCATCAAGGCCCAAGGCTCAAGGAAGAGTGGAAGGGGGAAAACCCTAGGCTCAGATGGGCCTAAGGCCCACCTAGTGGTGCCCCCCCCTCTTTCCCCCCTTGGCCGCCTCCCCTAGATGGGATCTAGGCTGGCCGCCACCCCTAGGGGTGGAAACCTAGGTGGGGGCGCAGCCCCTCCCCCCCTATATATACTTGAGGTTTGGGCTGCCCAATACACAAGAGTTCCTCTCCTTCTTGGCGCAGCCCTACTCCTCTCCCTCCTCGTCTCTTGCGGTGCTTGGCGAAGCCCTGCTGGAGTACCATGCTCCTCCACCACCACCATGCCGTTGTGCTGCTGCTGGATGGAGTCTTCCTCAACCTCTCCCTCTCTCCTTGCTGGATCAAGGCATGGGAGACGTCACCGGGCTGTACGTGTGTTGAACACGGAGGTGCCGTCCGTTCGGCACTAGGATCATCGGTGATTTGGATCACGACGAGTATGACTCCATCGACCCCGTTCTCTTGAACGCTTCCGCATAGCGATCTACAAGGGTATGTAGATGCACTCTCCTTCCCCTCGTTGCTAGTTTCTCCATAGATAGATCTTGGTGACACGTAGGAAAATTTTGAATTTTTGCTACGTTCCCCAACAGTGGTATCAGAGCTAGGTCTATGCGTAGTTTCTATGCACGAGTAGAACACAAAGTTGTTGTGGGCGTTGATTTTGTTCAATATGCTTACCGTTACTAGTCCAATCTTGATTCGGCGGCATTGTGGGGTGAAGCGGCCCGGACCGACCTTACACGTACTCTTACGTGAGACTGGTTCCACCGACTAACATGCACTAGTTGCATAAGGTGGCTAGCGGGTGTCTATCTCTCCCACTTTAGTCGGATCAGATTCGATGAAAAGGGTCCTTATGAAGGGTAAAAGCAATTGGCATATCAAGTTGTGGTTTTTGCGTAGGTAAGAAACGTTCTTGCTAGAAACCCATAGCAGCCACGTAAAACATGCAAACAACAATTAGAGGACGTCTAACTTGTTTTTGCAGGGTATGATATGTGATGTGATATGGCCAAGAAGAATGTGATGAATGATATGTGATGTATGAGATTGATCATGTTCTTGTAATAGGAATCACGACTTGCATGTCGATGAGTATGACAACCGGCAGGAGCCATAGGAGTTTTCTTTATTTATTGTATGACCTGCGTGTCATTGAACAACGCCATGTAATTACTTTACTTTATTGCTAACCGTTAGCTGTAGTAGTAGAAGTAATAGTTGGCGAGACAACTTCATGAAGACACGATGATGGAGATCATGATGATGGAGATCATGGTGTCATGCCGGTGATGATGATGATCATGGAGCCCCGAAGATGGAGATCAAAAGGAGCAATATGATATTGGCCATATCATGTCACTATTTGATTGCATGTGATGTTTATCATGTTTATACATCTTATTTGCTTAGAATGACGGTAGTAAATAAGATGATCCCTCATTAAAATTTCAAGAAAGTGTTCCCCCTAACTATGCACCGTTGCGAAAGTTCGTCGTTTCGAAGCACCACATGATGATCGGGTGTGATAGATTCTTACGTTTGAATACAACGGGTGTTGATGAGCCTAGCATGTACAGACATGGCCTCGGAACACATGCAAACCACTTAGGTTGACTTGACGAGCCTAGCATGTACAGACATGGCCTTGGAACACAAGAGACCGAAAGGTCGAGCATGAGTCGTATGGTAGATACGATCAACATGAAGATGTTCACCGATGTTGACTAGTTCGTCTCACGTGATGATCGGACACGGCCTAGTTGACTCGGATCATGTAATCACTTAGATGACTAGAGGGATGTCTATTTGAGTGGGAGTTCATAAGATGAACTTAATTATCCTGAACATAGTCAAAAGGTCTTTGCAAATTATGTCATGGCTCGCGCTTTAGTTCTACTTTTTAGATATGTTCCTAGAGAAAATTTAGTTGAAAGTTGATAGTAGCAATTATGCGGACTAGGTCCGTAAACTGAGGATTGTCCTCATTGCTTCATAGAAGGCTTATGTCCTTAATGCACCGCTCAGTGTGCTGAACCTCGAACATCGTCTATGGATGTTGCGAACATCTGACATACACATTTTGATAACTACGTGATAGTTCAATTAAACGGTTTAGAGTTGAGGCACCAAAGACGTTTTGAAACGTCGCGAAACATATGAGATGTTTCGAGGGATGAAATTGGGATTTTAGGCTCGTGCCCACGTCAAGAGGTATGAGACCTCCGACGATATTCTTAGCCTGCAAACTAAGGAGAAAAGCTCAATTGTTGAACTTGTGCTCAGATTGTCTGAGTACAACAATCATTTGAATCGAGTGGGAGTTGATCTTCCAGATGAGATAGTGATGTTTCTCCGAAGTCATTACCACCAAGCTGCTAGAGCTTCGTGATGAACTATAATGTATCGGGGACATATATGATGATCCTTGAGATATTCGCGATGTTTGACACCACAAAATTAGAAATCAAGAAGGAGCATCAATTGTTGATGGTTGGTGAAACCACTAGTTTCAAGAAGGGCAAGGGCAAGAAGGGATACTTCATGAAACGGCAAATCAGCTGCTGCTCTAGTGAAGAAACCCAAAGTTGAACCCAAACCCAAGACTCAGTGCTTCTGTAATAAGGGGAACATCCACTGGAGCAGAATTACCCTAGATACTTGGTAGATGAGAAGGCTGGCAAGGTCGGTAGAAGTATATTGGATATACATTATGTTAATGTGTACTTTACTAGTACTCCTAGTAGCACCAGGGTATTAGATACCGGTTCGGTTGCTAAGTGTTAGTAACTCGAAATAAAAGCTATGGAATAAACGGAGACTAGCTAAAGGTGAGATGACGATATGTGTTGGAAGTATTTCCAAGGTTGATCAAATATCGTACGCTCCCTCTACCATCAAGATTGGTGTTTGCGTTGAGCATAGACATGATTGGATTATGTCTATCGCAATACGGTTATTCTTTTAAGGAGAATAATGGTTACTATGTTTATTTAAATAATGGAACAATTGTATTCGTGCCCCTAGTTGGGTCACGCTCGACTGATTTGCCCCTATTTTTTCAACAATTGCGGTTTTGCCCAGCTCACTTCACTCGCCTTGTGTTTTTGCCCTTTCGGGGCGGTTCCGACCAATCACGGTTCGCCACGTGGCGACTGCTCACTGGTCGGAACCGCCCCGGAAGGGCAAAAACACAAGGCGAGTGAAGTGAGCTAGGCAAAACCACAATTGTTGAAAAAATAGGGGCAAATCAGTCGAGAGTGACCCAACTAGGGGCACGAATACAAAAATCCCTTGAATAATACCTTCAATGGTCTTGCACCTAAAATGAATGGTTTATTGAATCTCGATCATAGTGATACACATGTTCATGCCAAAAGATATAAGATAGTAATGATAGTACCACCTACTTGTGGCACTGCCACGTAAGTCATATCGGTATAAAACGCATGAAGAAGCTCCATGTTGATGGATCTTTGGGCTCACTCGTTTTGAAAAGTTTGAGACATGCGAACCATGTCTATTGGTGTATATGCATGAAGAAACTCCATGCAAATGGACCGTTCGGACTCACTTGATTTTGAATCACTTGATACATGCAAATCATACCACATGGGCAAGATGACTGAAACCTCGTTTTCAGTAAAATGGAACTAGAAAGCAACTTGTTAGAAGTAATACATTTTGATGTGTGCAGTCCAATGAGTGCTGAGGCATGTAGTGGATATCGTTATGTTCTTACTTCACAGAAGATTTGAGTAGATGTTGAGTATATTTACTTGATGAATCACGAGTCTGAATTATTGAAAGTTTCAAGTAATTTCAGGGTGAAGTTGAAAGATTGTCGTGACAAAAGGATAAAAGATCTACGATATGATCATAGAGATGAATATCTGAATTACGAGTTTGGCACAGAATTAAGACATTGTGGAAATTGTTTTACAACTAATACAGCTTAGAACACCATAGTGTGATGGTGTGTCCGAACATCATAACTGCACCCTATTGGATATGATGCATACCATGATGTCTCTTATCGAATTACCACGATAGTTTATGGGTTAGGCATTAGAGACAACCGCATTCGCTTTAAATAGGGCACCATCTAATTCCGATGAGATGACACCGTATGAACTATGGTTTAGAGAAACCTAAGCTGTCATTTCTTAAAAGTTTGGGGCTGCGACGCTTATGTGAAAAAGTTTCAGGCTGATAAGCTCGAACCCAAAGCGGATAAATGCATCTTCATAGGACACCCAAAACAGTTGGGTATACCTCCTGTCTCAGATCCGAAAGCAATAAGGGATTGTTTCTAGAATCGGGTCCTTTCTCGGGGAAAAGTTTCTCTCGAAAGAATTGAGTGGGAGGATGGTGGAGACTTGATGAGGTTATTGAACCGTCTCTTCAACTAGTGTGTGGCAGGGCACAAGAAGTTGTTCCTGTGGCACCTACACCAATTGAAGCGGAAGCTTATGATAGTGATCATGAAACTTCAGATCAAGTCACTACCAAACCTCGTGGGATGACAAGGATGCGTACTACTTCAGAGTGGTACGTGATCCTGTCTTGGAAGTCATGTTGCTAGACAACAATGAATCTACGAGCTATGGAGAAGCGATGGTGGGCCCGAATTTTGATAAATGGCTCGAGGCCATAAAATCCGAGAAAGGATCCATGTATGAAAACAAAGTGTAGACTTTGGCAGAATGGCTCGATGGTCGTAAGGCTGTTGAGTACAGATGGATTTTAAAAGGAAGACGGACAATGATGGTAGGTATCACCATCAAGAAAGCTCGACTTGTCGTTAAGATGTTTTCCGACAAGTTCAAGGAGTTGACTACGATGAGACTTTCTCACTCGTAGTGATGCTAAGAGTCTTTTGGAATTATATTAGCGATTCCTGCATTGTTTATGAAATCTTGCAGATAGGATGTCAAAAACATTGTTTTCTCAACGTTTTTCTTGAGGAAAGGTTGTATGTGATACAAAGGTTTTTTCAATCCTGAAAAGATGCTAATAAGTATGCAAAGCTCCAGCAATCCTTCTAAGGACTGGAGTAAGCATCTCGGAGTTGGAACGTATGCTTTGATGAGATGATCAAAGATTTTGGGTGTATACAAAGTTTATGAGAAACTTGTATTTCCAAAGAAGTGAGTGGGTGCACTATAGAATTTCCGATGAGTATGTGTTGTTAACATGTTGTTGAACGGAAATGATGTAGAATTTCTAGAAAGCATGCAGAGTTATTTGAGAAGTGTTTTTCAATGGAAAGCCTGGATTAAGCTACTTGAACGTTGAGCATCAAGATCTATAAGGATAGATCAAAACGCTTAATGGTACTTTCAAATGAGCACATACCTTGACATGATCTTGAAGGTGTTCAAGATGGATCAGTCAAAGAAGGAGTTCTTGCCTGAGTTGTAAGGTATGAAGTTAAGACTTAAAGCTCGACCACGGCAGAAGAAAGAGAAAGGATGAATGCCGTCCCCTATGCTTTTGTCATAGGCTCTATACGGTATGCCATGCTGAGTACCGCACCTGATGTGTGCCTTGCCACATGTCTGGCAAGAGGGTACAAAGGTGATCCAGGAGTGGGTCACTAGATAGCGGTCAAAATTGTCCTTGGAGTAATAAGGACATGTTTCTCGATTATGGAGGTGATAAAGAGTTCGGCGTAAAGGGTTACATCGATGCAAGCTTTAACACCTATCCGAATGACTCTGAGTAGCAAACCGGATACGTATAGTGGAGCAACCATTTGGAATAGCTCCAAGTGGAGCGTGGAAGCAGCATTTATAATATGACCTAGAGATTTGCGAAGTACATACGGATCTGTATGTTGCAGACCCGTTGACTAAAACCTCTCTCACAAGCAAAACATGATCAAACCCAGAACTCATTGAGTCTTAATCACATGATGATGTGAACTAGTTTAGTGACACTAGTAAACTCTTTGGATGTTGGTCGCATGGCGATGTGACCTGTGAGTGTTAATCACATGGCGATGTGAACTAGATTATTGACTCTAGTGCAAGTGGGAGACTGTTGGAAATATGCCCTAGAGGCAATAATAAATTGATTATTATTATATTTCCTTGTTCATGTTAATCGTTTATTATCCATGCTAGAATTGTATTGATAGGAAACTCAGGTACATGTGTGGATACATAGACAACACCATGTCACTAGTAAGCCTCTAGTTGACTAGCTCGTTGATCAATAGATGGTTACGGTTTCCTGACCATGGACATTGGATGTCGTTGATGACGGGATCACATCATTAGGAGAATGATGTGATGGACAAGACCCAATCCTAAGCATAGCACAAGATCATGTAGTTCGCATGCTAAAGCTTTTCTAATGTCAAATATCATTTCCTCAGACCATGAGATTGTGCAACTCCCGGATACTGTAGGAATACTTTGGGTGTGCCAAACGTCACAACGTAACTGGGTGGCTATAAAGGAGCACTACAGGTATCTCCGAAAGTGTCTGTTGGGTTGGCACGAATCGAGACTGGGATTTGTCACTCCATGTGATGGAGAGGTATCTCTGGGCCCACTCGGTAGGACATCATCATAATGTGC
This sequence comes from Triticum dicoccoides, assembly GCF_002162155.2. Classification (NCBI taxonomy): domain Eukaryota; kingdom Viridiplantae; phylum Streptophyta; class Magnoliopsida; order Poales; family Poaceae; genus Triticum; species Triticum dicoccoides. The sequence continues at coordinate 421,938,257 of NC_041380.1, forward strand.
ACAATGTGACCAAGGAGTTGATCACGGGATGATGTGTTACGGAACGAGTAAAGAGACTTGCCAGTAACAAGATTGAACAAGGTATCGGGATACCGACGATCGAATCTCGGGCAAGTATCGTACCGCTAGACAAAGGGAATTGTATACGGGATTGATCGAATCCTCGACATCGTGGTTCATCCGATGAGATCATCGTGGAACATGTGGGAACCAACATGGGTATCCAGATCCCGCTGTTGGTTATTGACCGGAGAACGTCTCGGTCATGTCTGCATGGTTCCCGAACCCGTAGGGTCTACACACTTAAGGTTCGATGACGCTAGGGTTATAAAGGAAGTTTGAATGTGGTTACCGAATGTTATTCAGAGTCCCGGATGAGATCCCGGACGTCACGAGGAGTCCCGGAGGTAAATATTTATATATGGGAAGTCCTGTTTTGGTCGCCAGAAAAGTTTCGGGGTTTATCGGTAACGTACCGGGACCACCGGGAGGGTCCCGGGGGTCCACCTAGTGGGGCCACCAGCCCCGGAGGGCAACATGGGCCAAGTGTGGGAGGGGACAAGCCCCAGGTGGGCTGGTGCGCCCCCCACCAAGGCCCAAGGCTCAAGGGAGAGTGGAAGGGGGCAAACCCTAGGCTCAGATGGGCCTAAGGCCCACCTAGTGGTGCGCCCCCCTCTCTCCCCCCTTGGTTGCCTCCCCTAGATTGGATCTAGGCTGGCCGCCACCCCTAGGGGTGGAAACCTAGGTGGGGGCGCAGCCCCTCCCCTCCCCCTATATATACTTGAGGTTTGGGCTGCCCAATACACAAGAGTTCCTCTCCTTCTTGGCGCAGCCCTACCCCTCTCTCTCCTCGTCTCTTGCGGTGCTTGGCAAAGCCCTGCTGGAGTACCACGCTCCTCCACCACCACCACGCCGTTGTGCTGCTGCTGGATGGAGTCTTCCTCAACCTCTCCCTCTCTCCTTGCTGGATCAAGGCATGGGAGACGTCACCGGGCTGTACGTGTGTTGAACACGGAGGTGCCGTCCTTTCGGCACTAGGATCATCGGTGATTTGGATCACGACGAGTACGACTCCATCAATCCCGTTCTCTTGAACGCTTCCGCATAGCAATCTACAAGGGTATGTAGATGCACTCTCCTTCCCCTCGTTGCTAGTTTCTCCATAGATAGATCTTGGTGACACGTAGGAAAATTTTGAATTTCTGCTACGTTCCCCAACAACTATCGACTCGGTGCTACTGGAAAACACCGGCGGATTCAGCCTAAGAAAACGGGCTAAGTGATCAACAGGTGGTGGTGGTGGTGGGTTGTTGTTGTTGTTCCCCTGGTTCTGATTCTGGACTAGCAACTGCATCAATGTGTTCTGCTGCTGGATCAACTGGGTGAGCTCCGGTGGAAAGGTAAATCCGAGGTCACGTCTCGGAGGCATCTGAGGGTTTAGAAAAGATGAGATGTAAGAATAGAGGGGGTCTACAGAGAAAACACTACCCATATGCACATGAGACAAAATCAAACAATTCACTTCATTCAATCAAACAAGGCATACAATCGATCTAACTATCGCAAAAGTGCTCGGACTACTATATTTACGTGGTGGACTACTACTACTTATGAGATGGTCTACTAGAAATATTCTTCGGTTGCAGACTCCATGATATCTGCTCCAGCTTCAACAATATAGTCATCATCTCTATCGTCTGGATCCGAGTCGGTGTCATCGATGATGATGTAGTCTTCCGGACTAATCTCCTTGGGTTCTTCGTCTTCATCTACTAGTGTAGGGCCTCCCATAAATATCCCGATCTTCATCATTAGGTCGGCATTCTTGTCCACCAATACTTCAATTTCCTCTTCATAATCTTCACGTGTAGCCTTGAGTTCTTCCTCCAGTTCCTTGATTCTTGTCCTTGCCTTCTTCAGGTCTATCATGTCGGCGCACATCTGGTTCTCCTGTTGTCGAATGTGCTGGTTTAACTCCTGGATAAAAGCTGCAATTGATCTATCCCTTCTGGTGCTGATCATCTCCCAGTGCTCATCTCGGCGTCCACAAATCTGGTAGATAGTATCCTTGAGATCATTGCGGTAGACTTCTCCAATGCGTCCCATGGCGATGTGAGCTGCCATGCTCTTCCCTAGATTCCAAGTTGGTGCATCAAAAGAAAACTCTATGGGATCAGTGACTGGCATGAATGTCCTTCCTGGAACTTGAACTTGAATCATCCAACGCTCTTCTTCAGGTAATGTGGTGATGTAGGTTCTGAAGCTTGGTACTCCTATGTTCAGGTATCTAGTGACTTCCTTCAAGTGACGTCCAAAAGGTGTATATTCATCCAGTTGTGTGAACTTGTTCCTTGCATCCACCATCCTAAAAGAGTAGAAAAGATGAGGAGTCAGAACAGAAGAGAGTGAATAGTGATCTAGGTCTTTAGCTTAGTGGTCGTGTCCTACAGTCAGTGTGTGCTCTGATACCATCTCTGTAGCGACCAGACCTCAAACAGTCTAACCTCTGTGCTCCGGTGTCATCCCTGGATCAGTAATGCTGACACCACACAGTACTCGGAGGATTTATAGCAGAGTAGAAATCACACACTTATTACATCGAGTGTCTCAATAGAGAACTTATTACAATAAATATGGCTTAAGGCCATCTAATAACGATAACAGCGGAAGGCTTGGAAGGTAAGTGAGTCCATCAACTCCAACGGCACCACTGAGTATAGAACCACGACCTAAAAACTCCTTAATCGTCATCTGAAGAGTCTGCAACATTAACATTGCATCCCGAAACGGGTCAGCACATGGAATATGCTGGCAAGGTAACACATAGAGAGTAATGGAATGAAACAGCTATACTATATGCATATTTGGCTGGTGGAAAGCTCTATGGTTACAGTTTTGCGTAAAGCCAATTTTTCCCTACTGCAAAGGAATAAATTTATTTAACTATCATGGTAGTTGTTAAACATTGAGAATGGTTGACAGCATTCTCAATCCCAATTAAGCATCATCATTAACAAAACCCAACAAAATTAATTTAGAGTAACATGTTGAGATTCACATGATAATCCAGGTACTAGATACTCAAGATGTCCATAACCGAGGACACGGCTAACCATGATTAGTTTAATACTGTCACATCCCTAGCTTCTGGTAATGCTCTAGGCTAGCTTCATGTGTGCATCATGTCTATGTTTTTGAAACTTGAATTGAGGAATATTGGAAGCCTCAAAACCCTAAATAAAAGAGGGGCAAAAACCCTAGAAATCTCATTCATTGCTCCAAAATGCTCTTCTTAAATGTTTGATAATTTTTGGTAAGGGTTCTGGTCCCAACCAAAATATTGAACATTTTTAAGGAATTATTTTTGGGACTTTGGATTTAATTCATTAGCTATTTGAATTTGAATTATATTCATATAATTAGAATATAATTTCAAATATCCCTCAAATATTTTATGAGCTTTTGGAAAAGTCCATCTAGCAAAATAAAAATATTCAGAGGAGCTTTGGCATTGTTTGAATTATTTTTAAATTCAAAACAATGGCAAAAGAATTAAATAAAAAGAAAAACAGAACATAACTAAATAAAAAGAACAGAAACTTACCTGGCCTACCTGGCCTCACCCGTGCAGCCCACCAGCCGGCCCAGCTTTCCCCCTGGCCGGCCCAGCCCACCCGCGCCTTCCCTGTCCTCTTCCTCCTCTGCCAGGAGGACGAACAGAGGCGAGGCGTGGCGCGCGCCGACGCTGCCTCGGCCACCTCCTGCTTCCTCTCGTCGCCCTGGACTCCGTCCGCAACGCCACGCAGCCCCTGGCCCTTCTCACTCCCTCTGGACCGCTCCCCCTCCCCTGGCTCTCTCTTTCCCTCTCTTCCTGTGATCCCCGAGCGCACCGCAGCACGCCGCCAAGCACCACCGCGGCCACCGCCTTCCCCACGCCTCTCCGACGCGCCCCCGAGCTCCGCCGTGACGTTCCCGTCCCTACCACGGAGCCACAAGACGCCGGACGCCCTGGAGCACCGTCACCGACGCCATCTTCTTCCTCTGCACCGACAGCCGTCGTCGCTTGATTCGCCGGCCACAGAGCATTCCCGGCCTCGCCCCCGCGCTCGTTGGACTCGCGGTGAGCCACTGAACCGTTCCCCTCTTCTTCCCATGCCGTTGGGCCACTCTAGCCATTGCTTCCGCCGGAGCCGAGACGCTCCGCCGCACGGACTCGTCGCCGGCGAAATCCCAGTGACCATTTGGTCACGGGCGTGCACCGTTGCGCTAGCCGTGACCCGTAGAGCCCCTCCAGCGCCTCAGCTCCCTCGTTTGTGAGCTGCAACGCCAGTGCCGCGAACCCCCGAGCTCCGGCCGCCGCCTCGGGCTCCATTCCGGCGAACCCCGGCCACCCCCGCACCTCCCGTTGGTCCCCTTAGATGCGCACGGGCACGGGCTACCTCCTGGTGCCCTTGGCGCGTCGATCCGTCGCCTCTGGCGTAACTCCGGCGAGCCACCGCCGCTCTGGGTCGTCGCCGTCGTCCAACCACCGGCAAATCCGACGTGGCGGGTCATTAGGGCCTAACCACCCCGCTAACCCAGGCCTAGGGCCACTAACAGGTGGGCCCTACCCTTTAATTAACCCGGCTAACCATTTAGTTAAGTCAATTAAACTCTGTTAAATCACTGTGCAGCTGACATGTGGGTCCCATAGGTCAGATTTGACCTGGACAACGTCGTTGACTTGCTGACGTCACTATGAAGTCATGCTGACGCAGTAAATTCATTTCTGGATTTATTATTAATCAGGAAATTACAGAAAATGCCTAAAACTTCAATAAATCATAGAAAATTAACCGTAACTCCAAATTAAATAATTTATATATGAAAAATTATCAGAAAAATTCAAGGAATCCATCTGTACCATTTTCATGCATGTTAGAACAACTTATAGCTGCTGTTTAGCACAAATCATATAAAGGGCATTTAAATATCCACATATGGAGTTTGAATTTGAATCTTGTATTCAAACCAACTTCATTTAATCTGGTTTTAGGTGAATTAGCCCAAAACACATTCATATTGCCATGTCATAGCATGCATCATATTGTGCATTGCATTGATCGTGTTTTCTGTATTTGCCGGTATTTGTCCCCTCTCGATAGACGTGATACCGATGATGTGATCGTTGACACTGATGAAGACTCAATGTTATCTTCAGAAGTGCCAGGCAAGCAAAACCCCCTTGTTCATTCCGATAAAATCCCACTCTCTCGCTCCTGCTCTCTTTTACTGCATTAGGACAACATTGATTCATCTGTTACTTGCTGCGGTAGCTGAACCCCTTTATCCTTTGCATGACCTGTCATTCCACAGTAAATAGATGAAACCCACTAGCATGAGTAGGAGTTGTTTGAGCCCTGTTGTGCCTACTCATTCATGTTTGTTTGTCATGCCTGCTACTGCTTAGAGTTGAGTCAGGTCTGATTCATCGGGGATGAATCAGAGGCGTGTGAACATGTCCTGCTGTGTGTGAGCTAAGTGTGTGAACACGATTTGGTAAAGGTAGCGGTGAGAGGCCATGTAGGAGTACATGGTGGGTTGTCTCATTGAAGCCGTCCTCAGGAACTGAGTTCTGTGTTTGTGATCCATGATTCAGCTACTACCATACATTGGGCCCTGAAATATGACCCCGCTCGACTTCTTATTCACCCTAGTCCTCTGTCCAGGAGTTGCAAGTAGTTTCTGGTGTTTGTAGCTTACTGGAGGCCGTGGACAGCGCTGACCGTAGGGGTGGGCTGTGATGCGGTAGGTATGTGGCACGGTGTACCGGATGCCCGTTTGGTATCTCGGGAACCCTGTTCACATCGTTTGGGGCTGTGAGCGAAACTCCGGCCGGATCTCCTCATGGATGGAACCCGAATAGGCGATAAACCTGGACTAGAGACTTGAGTGTTTAGGTAGGTCGTGGTCTACACCCACGTCGGCTTTCGCTTGAAGTCTGCCGAGCACATGTCGTGTGCAGACGCTAAGTGGTGGAAACATGTATGAAGAAGTACACCCCTGCAGGGTTAACATCATCTATTCGAATAGCCGTGTCCGCGGAAAAGGACTTCTGGGTTGCTTATATCAGTTCATAGACAAGTGAAAGTGGATACTCTAAAATACGCAAGATAAGCGTGAGTGCTATGGATGGCATTCTCGTAGGGAGACGGGAGCGGATCCATAGTGGTGTATTGATATGGTGAATATGTGGACTCGTGTGCGCCACCTCAAAAAGAGTTACTTGCAGTCGTAGTTCAGGATAGCCACCGAGTCAAAGCTGGCTTGCTGCAGTTAAACCCCACCATCCCTTTGTTGATAATGATGCATATGTAGTTAGCTCTGATGTAAGTCTTGCTGGGTACATTTGTACTCACGTTTGCCTATTTTATGTTTTTGCAGAGAGACTTCAGTCTCACTAGTAGTTCCACGTGAACTTCGACGTTTAGCTTGATACCTCAGCTACGATCTTGTGCCCTCGGCAGGATCTGGTAGATAGACAGGCTTCTCAGCCTTTTTCATTTATAGATGTCTGTACTCAGACATGATAGCTTCCGCTTGTGCTTTGATTTGTATGCTCTGATTGTTGGGTCATGAGACCCCTGTTTGTAATATCTCGCTCCTCGGAGCCTAATGAATAAATACTTGAGTCGTAGAGTCATGTTGTGATGCCATGTTGTATTTGCACATATCGAGCATATTGTGTGTATGTTATTGAAATGCTTGATATGTGTGGGGTCTGGCTATCTAGTTGTTTATCCTTAGTAGCCTCTCTTACCGGGAAATGTCTCCTAGTGTTTCCACTGAGCCATGGTAGCTTGCTACTGCTCCGGAACACTTAGGCTGGCCGGCATGTGTCCTTCTTCGTTCCTGTGTCTGTCCCTTCGGGGAAATGTCACGCGATGAATACCGGAGTCCTGTTAGCCCGCTACAGCCCGGTTCACCGGAGTCCTGCTAGCCCAGTGCTACAGCCTGGATTCACTCGCTGATGACCGACACGTTCGATGCTGGGTCATGGATGCCTGTCCCTGTAAGTCTGTGTCACTTTGGGTTTACGACTAGCCATGTCAGCCCGGGCTCCTTATCATATGGATGCTAGCGACACTGTCATATACGTGTGCCAAAAGGCGCAAACGGTCCCGGGCAAAGGTAAGGCGACACCCGTGGGAATACCGTGCGTGAGGCCGCAAAGTGATATGAGGTGTTACCGGCTAGATCAATGTGACATCGAGTCGGGGTCCTGACAGCGTTGGTATCAGAGCTTGACTGCCTGTAGGATTACCAAGCCAAACTGGTCGAAGTCGAGTCTAGAAATTCTTTAGTTATATAAGGGAATTGATTGTGGGATGGAACGTAAGGCTCTTTTTACTTGTTATACCTTATGCCTTCTGATCTGAGTCATCTTATCTTTCCTGCGGGGATTAAGAACTAGGCTATCTCTTCTTTCTATCAGGATCACGTGTTACTAATCCGTAGACTTATAAGATTGTTGGATTTACGCTTGAGTTCAGTTCCTACTACTTCCGTATGTTAATTGTTGATCTCGAAACCTTGATATTGTGCTTCTGAGTGGTTATGCCACCATTTTTGTGAATGTCTCAAATCTTTTCTGAGCATTTACAGCCGTTATGCTGTCCGAGTCATCCCAGGTTTCTAGGTAGTCTGATGCATTTGCAAATCCTTTCTTCCCGTTTCAATGTTCCCATGGGCCAGATTAACCACACTAATCAGTGAGTTGAGGTACTCCGTTACCTTGACATATATGTTGGAGATATTATTATGACCCTAGGTGTCTTAGGGGATCACCTAGTAATCCAGTCGTGCCTTGTGTTCCCAGTGTGATGATTCTGGCTATCATTCTCGAAAGCATCCCGTGATGCTACTTAGTAGTAGGTATTCTACTCCTGGGTTCTGAACCCGAGATTCACTCTACCTACTTCATGTTGATAGTAATTGCTAGTGCCTTTAGGATATTAGTAACCTTTGCGATAGTCCTTGAAGTCCGTGGTATCTTCTTCTTCCAAATACCATGAACTACTTATGGCAGAAGTTCCTCGTTGAACTGAAATATCACAACAGGATTATTTTTTATGAGTTCTCCATTATATATTGTGGCTCTGCCAGTTCTACCTTTCCGCATGGGTTATCCGGAAGAAATATGTTGAACTTGGTTCGACATACTAATCTATGCATCCACAACTCAGAAAATTATATGTTCCTTTGAGTTGTTCTCTTTAGTTGCATTCTGACCCTCGTCTATCAATTGATAGTCAAGAGTATGCGTGTGTTCGTTCATCGATGCCTATGACTCTTGTGGTCTGTCAAGCCATTCTATTCCGGAATGACTAGGAGAAACAAACTCCAGTACCTCTTCCATATCTAGGATTGGGTCAAAGTAGTTGTATTCCGCAGATCAAATGCCAATCCAGCTTTTGGTTCTGCTCTACCTTGGAGTATTACATATTTTATATCGAGATTGTTATAGGAATTGCACACCATCCCATGAACTCTTGGTACAGTGATACTTCTTGCCATCACTGTTCATTCCTCGGCCCTCGTGTTGATGCAACCGGAATACCGACAAATGAATTGTGATGTGTGAAATCAATACTGCTAGCAACTCTGTTGCTTGGTAGTTAAAGGATAATAATTTCATTCTTAGTATGTTGGTTTTCGAATCATCCTTCTAAGACTGATCGTGCTACCTAGTCCTTATTTCGGTGCACCCTTCGACTGATGAGTTAGGATCTTGTCAAGTCCTCACTCATTTGATCATATCGTCTTGCCCTCAAAAGCAAGATTGTTCTCGAGCTTAGTAACATACCGGTGGTTCGTGACTTTCCAAATATCTTCTTGGAGGTGTTACCGGGTTGTCACCTGACCGCTATGTTGAGTTCGTGATCAAGTTGGTTTCTTGTGAACCACCTTCTCTCCAAGAATCGGTGTTAGATATCCCTGAGCTAGTTGGTTAAGCTAAACGACAACTTGGAGGGTTGGAAGATAAAAGCTTGCCTGACTTAGTTCGTCCCAAAAGGATATTCTTGTGTAGTGTGTATTGAAGAAAGATGATATCTTCATCGATTGGTCCCTGTGATCAGTTGCTGGACCTATTGTCTTATCAATCCTTTGATTTGAGTGTGGGCTATCGTCAAATCAAGTCAGAACCAACGATGTTCGTAATGTTGTCTTCCTCGTGGTTGGTCCCTCGAGCATACACCATTATATCTTTTGGTTCTGACCAATGCTATCACCGTGTTCACATGATGGTGGAAGTTCAGTGATATGGAAATTCCGATGAGTTGTTGTTGAGCCCATTGACAACATCCTTATCTCCTCCATGATGTTGTTGAACATTAAGTTAGTGTTGGAAACTTTTGAAAGCATTTTCTTCATGCTAGCTCATGAAGTACTTGTTTGATGAGAGGAGTGACTTCCTTTGATTCACGTGCATTTTGATGTAAGTTGCCGTCGTGAATTCGAGAAAGTTTGTTTTTGCTCTTTTGGAATCATCCCAAGTCGGTCATGCACGTGCGAAGAATTCTGTGGTCTGTTAGACTGATCATCTTCATTCCATACGTATATCCTAGCACACCAAGCCACTGATTGATTTGTTCAAGGAGAAGAAGTTCCTTCTTAAGAGTATACCTCATGCAAGGATTTTGATATCCTCGATGATGGTTCCCAACCAGAACTCGTTAGTGTTTATTATAAGACTACCATGTGATCGTGCTTGTCTGGGACAACATGTTCACATGTTTGTAGCGGAACCAGCTCATGTTTTGGAGCTTGCTATCGTAGTTCATTTCCCGAGAATCTCGCAACGTCATCTCGTCGATTTGTGTTGCAAACCTTCATTTTCCTTCCTAGACTCGATGAGTCTGGAATATCCTGACACCAACCAGATCTGAATCTCAGGCAGATATGATGGTTGGAACATTTCCCAAGAACTATAATATTGGTCCCTCGACAACCGGTAAAGTGGATGTCGTGGCCAACACACCCAGCCGGAAGACCTATCATTGTAGTATCTTGTTAAGGAAGTTGGCCACCTCCCCATAAGGATTTCGTAGGATTTACCTCCGTAACTGTTTCTTATGGATTCTATTGCTCCCGAAGTCCGACCTTTACTTGATGTTCTAGATATCAAACCATATCTATGAATGGGTTACCCTAGCACATCAAGGAGAACATTAGAAGCGGAGTGCTAAATGTCTCTCGGTCGATCATCCAGATTTTATCTCCTTGGCCCCGCCAGGGGTGAAATTTGAGAAGGTGTTATCTTCCTTTGCATCTGCATCATCCATCATCATTCATCATGGTAGCAAGTTGTGTTGCCAGGATCCTTGACACGGATGTTGGTAAAACCTTGATGAATATGGAAATGCTCAAGTTCTTGAGAGCACGCACAAGCGCTACGTGTTATCCTCGGCACTAGCTGGGTTTGCTCTCAGTTTCCTCGGCAAATGCTATGACCTTTTCAAACAGTAAATTCACTCTCTTTGTTGGGTTCTTTCCCCAGTTACTAGAATCATTCCCAGCATTTGCATTTTGTCCCAGCTTGCACCGCCAATGTGCTATTCTACCATGGGTCCCTTCCATTTCCGGTGATAAGCAAAAATCATCCATTACGTTGTCTTCAACAAGGTAATCCACATCATCCAAGTCCGAGTATGCCATTCTACCGACCCCCGCCAAACGATCGCTCAAGAATTGCCTTAGGCTGGTATAAAGAGTTTCAATGATCTCGGAATCAAAAGTAATTCTTTTTGCCACTTAAGGGGATATCTCTACGAGTCACCTTCCCTAAGGTGTATCGTTATGGTATCATGGCAACTCAACTCCTCGCTACGTGACAATCGTTTACCACCTTCTTAGGTGTGGAATTGTTGTCTACCTAGTGAACCTTCGTTATTCGTTTCTTTCCACCCCTCTTGATGTGTATCTCGTGTCTCAACCCGAGAGATGGTCTTATGTCTCATTCCGTGAGTTGTTCGATCTTCGAGGAGATCGACCCTTCTAGAGTCTCCTTCTTTCCTCCATGTCATGTTGACAGGATTTTTCAAGGCAAGACTTCAAGACAAAATGGTGTTCAAATCAACGTTCATTTGAAGTGCACCCTGGATCATGAAGATTATACTAGTTGGCGTTTCCCCTTCACCCTACCCTACGCTTGAATCTCGGGACGAGATTTTTGTTTAGTGGGGGTGAGTTGTCACATCCCTAGCTTCTGGTAATGCTCTAGGCTAGCTTCATGTGTGCATCATGTCTATGTTTTTGAAACTTGAATTCAGGAATATTGGAAGCCTCAAAACCCTAAATAAAAGAGGGGCAAAAACCCTAGAAATCTCATTCATTGCTCCAAAATGCTCTTCTTAAATGTTTGATAATTTTTGGTAAGGGTTCTGGTCCCAACCAAAATATTGAACATTTTTAAGGAATTATTTTTGGGACTTTGGATTTAATTCATTAGCTATTTGAATTTGAATTATATTCATATAATTAGAATATAATTTCAAATATCCCTCAAATATTTTATGAGCTTTTGGAAAAGTCCATCTAGCAAAATAAAAATATTCAGAGGAGCTTTGGCATTGTTTGAATTATTTTTAAATTCAAAACAATGGCAAAAGAATTAAATAAAAAGAAAAACAGAACATAATTAAATAAAAAGAACAGAAACTTACCTGGCCTACCTGGCCTCACCCGTGCAGCCCACCAGCCGGCCCAGCTTTCCCCCTGGCCGGCCCAGCCCACCCGCGCCTTCCCTGTCCTCTTCCTCCTCTGCCAGGAGGACGAACAGAGGCGAGGCGTGGCGCGCGCCGACGCTGCCTCGGCCACCTCCTGCTTCCTCTCGTCGCCCTGGACTCCGTCCGCAACGCCACGCAGCCCCTGGCCCTTCTCACTCCCTCTGGACCGCTCCCCCTCCCCTGGCTCTCTCTTTCCCTCTCTTCCTGTGATCCCCGAGCGCACCGCAGCACGCCGCCAAGCACCACCGCGGCCACCGCCTTCCCCACGCCTCTCCGACGCGCCCCCGAGCTCCGCCGTGACGTTCCCGTCCCTACCACGGAGCCACAAGACACCGGACTCCCTAGAGCACCGTCACCGACGCCATCTTCTTCCTCTGCACCGACGGCCGTTGTCGCTTGATTCGCCGGCCACAGAGCGTTCCCGGCCTCGCCCCCGCGCTCGTTGGACTCGCGGTGAGCCAGTGAACCGTTCCCCTCTTCTTCCCATGCCGTTGGGACGCTCTAGCCATTGCTTCCGCCGGAGCCGAGACGCTCCGCCGCACGGACTCGTCGCCGGCGAAATCCCAGTGACCATTTGGTCACGGGCGTGCACCGTTGCGCTAGCCGTGACCCGTAGAGCCCCTCCAGCGCCTCAGCTCCCTCGTTTGTGAGCTGCAACGCCAGTCCCGCGAACCCCCGAGCTCCGGCCGCCGCCTCGGGCTCCATTCCGGCGAACCCCGGCCACCCCCGCACCTCCCGTTGGTCCCCTTAGATGCGCACGGGCACGGGCTACCTCCTGGTGCCCTTGGCGCGTCGATCCGTCGCCTCTGGCGTAACTCCGGCGAGCCACCGCCGCTCTGGGTCGTCGCCGTCGTCCAACCACCGGCAAATCCGACGTGGCGGGTCATTAGGGCCTAACCACCCCGCTAACCCAGGCCTAGGGCCACTGACAGGTGGGCCCTACCCTTTAATTAACCCGGCTAACCATTTAGTTAAGTCAATTAAACTCTGTTAAATCACTGTGCAGCTGACATGTGGGTCCCATAGGTCAGATTTGACCTGGACAACGTCGTTGACTTGCTGACGTCACTATGAAGTCATGCTGACGCAGTAAATTCATTTCTGGATTTATTATTAATCAGGAAATTACAGAAAATGCCTAAAACTTCAATAAATCATAGAAAATTAACCGTAACTCCAAATTAAATAATTTATATATGAAAAATTATCAGAAAAATTCAAGGAATCCATCTGTACCATTTTCATGCATGTTAGAACAACTTATAGCTGCTGTTTAGCACAAATCATATAAAGGGCATTTAAATATCCACATATGGAGTTTGAATTTGAATCTTGTATTCAAACCAACTTCATTTAATCTGGTTTTAGGTGAATTAGCCCAAAACACATTCATATTGCCATGTCATAGCATGCATCATATTGTGCATTGCATTGATCGTGTTTTCTGTATTTGCCGGTATTTGTCCCCTCTCGATAGACGTGATACCGATGATGTGATCGTTGACACTGATGAAGACTCAATGTTATCTTCAGAAGTGCCAGGCAAGCAAAACCCCCTTGTTCATTCCGATAAAATCCCACTCTCTCGCTCCTGCTCTCTTTTACTGCATTAGGACAACATTGATTCATCTGTTACTTGCTGCGGTAGCTGAACCCCTTTATCCTTTGCATGACCTGTCATTCCACAGTAAATAGATGAAACCCACTAGCATGAGTAGGAGTTGTTTGAGCCCTGTTGTGCCTACTCATTCATGTTTGTTTGTCATGCCTGCTACTGCTTAGAGTTGAGTCAGGTCTGATTCATCGGGGATGAATCAGAGGCGTGTGAACATGTCCTGCTGTGTGTGAGCTAAGTGTGTGAACACGATTTGGTAAAGGTAGCGGTGAGAGGCCATGTAGGAGTACATGGTGGGTTGTCTCATTGAAGCCGTCCTCAGGAACTGAGTTCTGTGTTTGTGATCCATGATTCAGCTACTACCATACATTGGGCCCTGAAATATGACCCCGCTCGACTTCTTATTCACCCTAGTCCTCTGTCCAGGAGTTGCAAGTAGTTTCTGGTGTTTGTAGCTTACTGGAGGCCGTGGACAGTGCTGACCGTAGGGGTGGGCTGTGATGCGGTAGGTACGTGGCATGGTGTACCGGATGCCCGTTTGGTATCTCGGGAACCCTGTTCACATCGTTTGGGGCTGTGAGCGAAACTCCGGCCGGATCTCCTCATGGATGGAACCCGAATAGGCGATAAACCTGGACTAGAGACTTGAGTGTTTAGGTAGGTCGTGGTCTACACCCACGTCGGCTTTCGCTTGAAGTCTGCCGAGCACATGTCGTGTGCAGACGCTAAGTGGTGGAAACATGTATGAAGAAGTATACCCCTACAGGGTTAACATCATCTATTCGAATAGCCGTGTCCGCGGTAAAGGACTTCTGGGTTGCTTATATCAGTTCATAGACAAGTGAAAGTGGATACTTTAAAATGCGCAAGATAAGCGTGAGTGCTATGGATGGCGTTCTCGTAGGGAGACGGGAGCGGATCCATAGTGGTGTATTGATATGGTGAATATGTGGACTCGTGTGCGCCACCTCAAAAAGAGTTACTTGCAGTCGTAGTTCAGGATAGCCACCGAGTCAAAGCTGGCTTGCTGCAGTTAAACCCCACCATCCCTTTGTTGATAATGATGCATATGTAGTTAGCTCTGATGTAAGTCTTGCTGGGTACATTTGTACTCACGTTTGCCTATTTTATGTTTTTGCAGAGAGACTTCAGTCTCACTAGTAGTTCCACGTGAAATTCGACGTTTAGCTTGATACCTCAGCTACGATCTTGTGCCCTCGGCAGGATCTGGTAGATAGACAGGCTTCTCAGCCTTTTTCATTTATAGATGTCTGTACTCAGACATGATAGCTTCCGCTTGTGCTTTGATTTGTATGCTCTGATTGTTGGGTCATGAGACCCCTGTTTGTAATATCTCGCTCCTCGGAGCCTAATGAATAAATACTTGAGTCGTAGAGTCATGTTGTGATGCCATGTTGTATTTGCACATATCGAGCATATTGTGTGTATGTTATTGAAATGCTTGATATGTGTGGGATTTGGCTATCTAGTTGTTTATCCTTAGTAGCCTCTCTTACCGGGAAATGTCTCCTAGTGTTTCCACTGAGCCATGGTAGCTTGCTACTGCTCCGGAACACTTAGGCTGGCCGGCATGTGTCCTTCTTCGTTCCTGTGTCTGTCCCTTCGGGGAAATGTCACGCGATGAATACCGGAGTCCTGTTAGCCCGCTACAGCCCGGTTCACCGGAGTCCTGCTAGCCCAGTGCTACAGCCTGGATTCACTCGCTGATGACCGACACATTCGATGCTGGGTCATGGATGCCTGTCCCTGTAAGTCTGTGTCACTTTGGGTTTACGACTAGCCATGTCAGCCCGGGCTCCTTATCATATGGATGCTAGCGACACTGTCATATACGTGTGCCAAAAGGCGCAAACGGTCCCGGGCAAAGGTAAGGCGACACCCGTGGGAATACCGTGCGTGAGGCCGCAAAGTGATATGAGGTGTTACCGGCTAGATCAATGTGACATCGAGTCGGGGTCCTGACAAATACACTCTGCGGAGGTTTGCGCATGTTTCCCCACAAGACTCGATCGCCTCCGTTTGGTCTCTCGCACTACACGGTGTTTGAGAAGACGGATGACCGAGACATAGTCTTTCAGAAGCGCTAGCACCTTACGATCGGGTAGACCGTACCACCTACATCCCCTACATCTGCTAGTCTACCACTTTAAGAGTTCGCACGACTTAGTCAACTATGCTAGAGCCCATAATAGCTTGTGGCTGCACACGGAAGTTTCTAGCATGAATAATCTCATGATCCCTTTGAGCCTGGGTGGCGGTCCAAAAGAAAACAGGCAAGTCCTGGATTACCCAGGTGCCTCAATCCATCCAGATGTGTGTTTATGTTTCCACCTTAGATAAACCATTAATTAACAATACTCACATCTGTCATGGATATCACTCACCCAATCCACGTCTACTAGCATAGCATGGCAATAAGCAAACGTAGAAGTAACTCCCAAAGGTTTGATAGTAAACAGGTAATAGGTACTACCTCAACTACTTCCCATCCCACAATTTAATTAGATCCTAATCATGCAATGTTTGAGGATTGATCTAATGCAATAAAACTGGGTAGTAGAAAAGGTATGATCAAAGTGTTACTTGCATTGCTGATGATCCGCGAAACCTAGAGATTCGAAGTAACAGGCGACGCACTCCGGGTATTCTATCGCAGACAAACAAACAAGCATACAATAAATACTCATCTAATGCACGGGTAAAAGTCAAATAAGAGATCTAACCAGAAGGTTCAACTTAAGAACTCCGGTTTGCAAAAAGAATCAAATCGAATGAAGCAACGAAAGTCAAACGGCGAAAGAAAACAACTTCGTTCTACTAATCTGGATCTAAGGCAATTTTTACAGTAGAAAAAACTTGTTTAAGTTGGTTAAATGGATAGAGGGTTTCGAGACGAAACTCCAGGCGCTTGAATCGCCTGATTCCGATAAACGAGCGAAAAGTTATACGAAAACGAAAATCGGATCAGGAATCGCGATCAGAAAAATCGCGGGTTAAATCCGAGAAAAAGAAAAAAACTACGAACGTTCGTTAAAACGAACGAACACTCGCTAATTAAATAAATCGGAAAAACCGATCTATTTAAAAAAAACGAAACTAAAAACCGACGAAAAACCGACAGAAAAACCGAACGGTTTTTTTGAAAAAATAAAATAAAAAAACGGCACGGATTTCAAGGCGACCTCGGGCGGCGTGCGGCGGCGGCGTGGGGTTCGAGGGTGGCGGCTTAGGGTTTCGGCTGGGCCTCCTCCCCCAGCTTAGAAAGCCTAGTCGGGCCAGAGTCCGGGTCGGACACGGCCCGTTAGGTCGATTCAATTTTTTTTAAAATAATTACGTGCGGAAGAAAAATAAAAAGAAATACTAAACGGACTCCAAAAATCCCGAAATAAATTTTCCCGGGCTTCTAAAATCAAGACGCACAAGGTGAACATTTATTTGGGGCCTAAATGTAGTTTTGAAAAAACGCACATTTTTCCTAAATTCAAATAAAATAACGAAAAACTCCGAAATAAAATCTGATTTGATTTTATTATGAAATCCTCAATATTTCTTTATTTTGGGAAAGTCATTTTATTCCCTCTCTCATATTTTTGTAATAAAAATAATTGATGATAAAATAAATAAAATCAAATGATCCTATTCTCAAAATTTGAGAAAACTCAAATATGAAAAATACGAAATCCCCAACTCTCTCCGTGGGTCCTTGGGTTGCGTAGAATTTCTAGGATCAAAACCAAAAGCAAATAAAATATGACATGCATTGAAGATCTAATGTATAACATTCCAAATTGAAAATTTGGGATGTTACATGTGGCTTCAACATTCACATTTCCGTCCAGTGTGGTACATTGCAAAGAAAGTGACACCTAGGCTCCTCCATTTGAGCTGCAAATTATCCAAGACATTCTCCTTAGTAGATGATCATCCTCAGCCAAAACTCACGCCCATTGAACATGTGCATTTCTCGTACCACTAATCAAACACTTGGGGTGCTAATTCATCTTTGAGCATAGTACGGTCTCCTCGTGAGATTCCTCTATTGTAATTTTCTTCCTAGCACCTACCTGGGGAGTGCCCAACCCACTAGACATGCCTAGGATTCCCAGAATGCATGGCAACGCCACGGTCACGCGGTGAACACGCGGCGGGCATGCGAGTCTACGCGCTTTGGAGTTGGGCCCTGGGCCACCGTCCAAACCTCAACGTATCACCACCAAACCATGTATTTATGCTTAAATAGATACTTATGTACCTAGAAATGTTTTTTGGAAAAAATAAATAGCAAACTATGAGGCAACTACAGTTCAAATTTGACCCGCTTCCTGCTGAATCGGTGGGAATTTGTCTTTTTCACCAGAGATGGATCAAAGCTTTTGACACCCAACCATTTTTTCAATTGTGCATTAAATATGGCCTAGTATTTTAGAAAATTTATTTGGTCCAATTTTGCAACAAATATATGGTAGGTCCTTCACAAAAAAAACTCATTTCAGGCACTCGAAAAATGGAAAATGAATTTTCCGTGCGAAGAAAATGAAAACTCCCTTAGGAAACATTGTTTGGAATTCCAAGATGCACCCGTGTGCACAATATGAGATTATTTGAACAAACTATGCCATGAATGTGGCCATAAGATTGATCATTTGGCTTGAAAGCCATGAATCTTCACGCGCGATAGCTCATTTCCGAGAACACTTTTTTAAAATAATTGTCGTATTACAAGTTTATTATTTTTCCTGGAAACTTGGTCACATATAATGACACAATGCAAAGGTTTCCCAATTTTTTGATTTTTTTAAATTTTTTATGTCCGTTACAAAATGCGGTCAAAATGGCGGGCTTGGCTGTTCCTAGCTAGTGGTTAAATCTTGCAAAACTTTTCATGTTTCTCTAATTAAATAGATACTTTTGTACCTAGAAAAGATTTTTGGAAAAAATATAGGGCAAACTATGAGGCAGCCGCAGTTCAAATTTGACCCACTTCCAACTGAATCGGCGGAAATTTGTCTTTTGCACCAGAGGAGGATCAAAACTTTTGACACCCAACCATTTGGTCAATTGTGCATTAAATATGGCCTAGTATTTTAGAAAATTGATTTGGTGCAATTTCGCAACAAATATATGGTAGGTCCTTCACAAAAAAACCTCATTTCGGGCACTCGAAAAATCGAAAATGAATTTTCCGTGTGAAGAAAATGAAAACTCCCTTAGGCAACATTATTTGGAATTCCAAGATGCACCCTTGTGCACAATATGAGATCATTTGAACAAACTATGCCATGAATGTGGCCATAAGATTAATCATTTGGCTTGAAAGCCATGAATCTTCACGCGTGATAGCTCATTTCTAAGAACACGTTTTTAAAATAAATTGCCGTATTACAAGTTTATTATTTTTCCTGGAAACTTGGTCACATATAATGACACAATGCGAAGGTTTCCCAAATTTTTGATTTTTTTTGAATTTTTTATGCCCGTTTCAAAATGCGGTCAAAACGGCGGGCTTAACCGTTCCTAGCTAGTGGTTGAATCTTGCAAAACTTTTCATGTTTCTCTGATTAAATAGATACTTATGTACCTAGACATGATTTTTGGAAATAATATAGAGCAAACTATGAGGCAGCCGCAGTTTGACCCGCTTCTAGCTGAATCGGCGGAAATTTGTCTTTTTCACCAGAGGTGGATCAAAACTTTTGACACCCAACCATTTGGTCAATTATGCATTAAATATGGCCTAGTATTTTAGAAAATTGATTTGGTCCAATTTTGCAACAAATATATGGTAGGTCCTTCACAAAAAAACTCATTTCGGGCACTCAAAAAATGAGAAAATGATCTTTTTTGCCAAAAAAACTCATTTCTCATGGCACCTTTTTAGTGATATTTATCTCATTCCATGTTTATTATTTTTCCTGGAAACTTGTCCACATTTGGTGACAAAGTGAGAATGTTTTACATTTTCTTTTTGGATTTCTTGGGTCATAAAATAGCTGACATGATTTTAACATGATATTTTTAATCAACTACGACCAATTTAGATGGTCATAACCTCGTACAACATTCTTGTTGGTCCGTGGACGTCTCACGCGGATCTTGAATCACACACCGTCGGATGCTCGCGGATCCAATGGTAGTCCTCGACCCTTCCACACCAACCCCGAAAC
>NC_041380.1:421958126-422088067 GCF_002162155.2 Triticum dicoccoides
CCCCTCCCCTTCCTTCTCCACACAAACCAATCATCCTCTCCGCCCTCATTCAATCGATCCCGACGGCGGCAATGGATCTCTTCGGCAGGGCTGGCGGCGGCGCGATGCTGTCGTAGATGTACCAGAGCGTGGGGCCACTGCAGGGCAAGGGAGAAGCAAAGCACGGCAGGGGAGCCGCTGCGGCCCAACACCGGTGGCCTTCCCCCGCTCTCGTGTTGCGCAGCCCCTCTCCGACTGCTTCCTCATCCACGACGTCGAGCTGGGAGGTAGCCTCCTTCTCCACGGTCACGCGCTCGTGCCCGTAGAGGAGCCACCCTGCTTCTTCTCCACGCGGCGCTGGTGGTGGGGTTTGGCCAGCAACGCCAAGATCTGCTGCGGTGCGACGCCGACACGGTCCGCCACGACCGCATGCAGCTTCCGCACGCCCAGCAACCAGCATTGACGCCTCCAGCACCGTCGCAACCATCATCGGTAGGCCGGAGGTCATACGCTCCTTACCCCATCTCCCCCCTTTCCTCAATATCCCGTCTTGCGTAGGCGTTCGTATCTCCTTATCGATCCATATAGGCATGGACATCCCCTGGATTCCATCTGTCTCTTAGGTCTGGCCCTTCAATCTGTTAGGGTTTTGGGGGATCGATTCGACGCTGGGGGTTTGTTCCCCTTCCTTTGGGCGTCTATTCATATTTGCTTTGCCCGGGAAAATCTTTGTCCTGCGACTGCTGAAATTGCGGATACGGGGTTTTGATCTGTAGGTTTGTATGACATTTTCATGCATGGAGCAAGTTTGACGTTGTGATATGGGATTATGTCCAGTTTAGGAATGTGCTTCTTATGGTCATCTGTTTGTTTTCTTGAACCAAATAAACTTTGTAGTTCATGTTGTTTATCAATTAGCATGCACGTGAAAATTTAAAGCTTGGACTAAACCAGAATGGAACCAAGGTTCAGATTGTTGATGTTAGGTGGTCAAGTCGCTGTCTTCTCATTTTGGATATGTTCTTCAAGGTTAGCAAGGGTGTTTGATGTGCTGTTACTTGCTGTGATATGAATATGCTAAAACTTGAAATGCATGTTACATGGTAAAGAGGTGAAATAGAACCAACCTATCTTGATGGTCGGTGTTGCTTGATACGGGGTTTTAATCTGGACGGTGTTGTGTTTAAGACTGTTAGTGCATGGTCTGTGTAGTTGTAGGATGGAGCTATTTGATGTCAGAACATTTCATTTACGAGGTCAAATTCACACTCTGTGTATGCTGACCAGTTTGTTTCTTAATGTTCATCATTTATATTCTATCCAAGCTGCTTTGGCCAATGGTGGTGTTACTCAAGTCTGCATCATCTGGATCTGGCCTTCTCTCTCTCTCTCTCTCTCTCTCTCTCTCTCTCTCTCGGTTTCTTTGTCTCAATCTCGTACAGGAGGTGGAGCTAGCCCTGCACGGATCTGCTGTCCCTGCACACACCATCAAGGTATCCCCTCCATACTGTCGCTCATCTCGGTCATTTTTCGTTCGTTTCCTAGATCTCGCAAGCGATGTAATGACGGCGTTTGATTGACTGATTGTTGTGGGTGAACTTGGTGGTACTGTGCATGTAGATCATGATGTACCAGCTCTGCAAGGGCGTTGCTTTCTGCCACGGACGCAGTGTCCGGCACCATGACCTCGAGACACAAAACCTGCTCATGGGTGGATGGGCTGGTATCCTATGGTGCCTCCCCCACGCCCGAGGTCCTCCGCTCCGCCAGATCCGGCCTCCTCCTCGGTCCTGCCTGACGCGCTCGACCGGGGCTACCCCACGCCCAAGTAGGAGTGGTGTTGCACTGAAACAGTAAGTGCAAATCTCCACCTTTGCATGCTTAGTTAACTTCTGAAAATATATGGCAGTAGTACTTGTATCTCTGCATGTTTGAGCACTCGAGGAGTACTTCAAAATGGAGTAGCTTAATTCACTGAATTTGGTTGTAGTACTAGTTGATTCACTGAAAAGATTTAGGAATGAGTTGAAAATGTGATGATTTTGCTCACTTTCTTAATGTGATGCTGCTGTTGTACACCATAAATTACTAAACATTTTTTAACACTCCAAAATGTAGTATTTTCTACTAGCATATTAGTGTTAGTAGTATTTGCTACTTGAGTATTTAGAGATTCAGTTTCCTACTCCAAATTTGTTGCTGGAGTATTTGCATCTTCCTACTATCAGCATTGATGCTTTCTTCGAATTTATGAGAAAGATGTTCTGTTTTTGCTTCATGTTCCATGTGTAGATGGATTATTTGTACTGCATGAGTAGATGGATTAGCTGTAGATGGAGTAGATGGATGTTTACTCCTACAACCTGTATCAAATAAACTACTCCATGTCAAATAAACTACTCCATCTCAAATAAACCTTGCTAGGTGAATCTTTTCCATTAATTAAATTTTTACTACTTGGAGTAGCCTACTTGGAGTACTTTTCATGGAGCTGCTTGCAGTAATTTTTGATTTGCAGTCAAATTAGCTTGGAGCAGTAGCATTGCTTGCTCTGCTCTGCTATTCTCTTCTCTTCTTTTAATTAAAATTAACTAAACATTTTCCTTTAACAAGATTTGCTAAAACTTTCCGAGTTAATTAAAATTAACTGAAACTGTTCCATTAATGCGTGCATAAACTTTTTTTAAAGATGAATTGGAGTACTCCTTTAATGAAGGTTTTCTGTAGTTGATACGTCTCCAATGTATCTATAATTTTTTATTGCTCCATGCTATATTATCTACTGTTTTGTACAATATTGGGCTTTATTTTCCACTTTTATATTATTTTTGGGACTAACCTATTAACCAGAGGCCCAGCCCAGAATTGCTGTTTTTTTGCATATTTCAGTGTTTCGAAAAAATGGAATATCAAACGGAGTCCAAACGGAATAAACCTTTCTGGAACGTGATTTTCTTCCCGAATATGACCCAGGAGACTTGGACCCTACACCAAGGAAGCTTCGAGGTGGGCACGAGGTAGGGGGCGCGCCCTATACCCCCAGGCACGCCCCCACCCTCGTGGGCCCACCGAAGCTCCACCGACGTACTTCTTCCTCCTATATATACCTACGTACCCCAAACGAACAGGGACGGAGCCAAAAACCTAATTCCACCGCCGCAACTTTCTGTATCCATGAGATCCCATCTTGGGGCCTATTTCGGAGCTCCGCCGGAGAAGGCCGTCATCACGGAGGGCTTCTACATCATCATAGCCTCTCTGATGAAGTGTGAGTAGTTTACCTCAGACCTTCGAGTCCATAGTTATTAGCTAGATGGCTTCTTCTCTCTTTTTGGATCTCAATACAAAGTTCTCCCCCTCTCTCATGGAGATCTATTCGATGCAATCTTCTTATTTTTGCGGTGTGTTTGTTGAGACCGATGAATTGTGGGTTTATGATCAAGTCTATCTATGAATAATAATTGAATCTTCTCTGAATTCTTTTATGTATGATTGGTTATCTTTGCAAGTCTCTTTGAATTATCCGTTTGGTTTGGCCAACTAGATTGGTAGTTCTTGCCATGGGAGAAGTGCTTAACTTTGGGTTCGATCTTGCGGTGTCCTTTCCCAGTGACAGAAGGGGCAGCAAGGCACGTATTGTATCATTGCCATCGAGGATAACAAGATGGGGTTAATTTATATTGCATGAATTTATCTCTCTACATCATGTCATCTTGCTTAAAGCGTTACTCTGTTTTTAACTAAATACTCTAGATGCATGCTGGATAGCGTTCGATGAGTGGAGTAACAGTAGTAGATGCGGAATCGTTTCGGTCTACTTGTCACGGACGTGATGCCTATATACATGATCATGCCTAGATATTCTCATAACTATGCTCAATTCTGTCAATTGCTCAACAGTAATTTGTTCACCCACCGTAGAATACTTATGCTCTTGAGAGAAGCCACTTGTGAAACCTATGGCCCCCGGGTCTATTCTCATCATATCAATCTCCATCACTTTAATCTTGCTTTGCTTTTTTACTTTGCCTTTTACTTTTCACTTTGCATCTCTATACCAAAAATATTATATCTATCAGATCTCACTCTCGTAAGTGACCGTGAAGGGATTGACAAGCCCTAATCGTGTTGGTTGCGAGTAGCTATCATTTTGTGCAGGTACGAGGGACTTGAGCGTGGCCTCCTACTAGATTGATACCTTTGTTCTAAAAAACTAAGGGAAATACTTACGCTACTCTACTAGATCATCCTTTCCTCTTCGGGGAAATCCAACACAAGCTCAAGAGGTAGCAAGAAGAATTTCTGGCGCCGTTGCCAGGGAGTCTACGCAAAAAGTCAACATACCAAGTACCCATCACAATCCCTATCTCTCGCATTACATTAGTTGCCCTTTGCCTCTCGATTTCCTCTCCCCCACTTCACCCTTGCTATTTTATTCGCCATCTCTTTCCCAATCTCCTTCTCCTCCTCCTTTATCCATTTGCCTTTTTCTCTCTTGCCTTTTGTTTGCTCGTGTGTTGGATTGCTTGTTTGTCGCGATGGCTCAAGATACTACCAAATTGTGTGACTTCACCAATACCAATAATAATGATTTCCTTAGCACTCCGATTGCTCCTCTTGCCAATACTGAATCTTGTGAAATCAATACTGCTTTGTTGAATCTTGTTATGAAAGATAAATTCGCCGGCCTTCCTAGTGAAGATGCCACTACTCATCTGAATAGCTTCGTTGATTTATGTGATATGCAAAAGAAAAAATATGTCGATAATGTTGTCGTTAAATTGAAGCTATTTCCTTTTTCGCTTAGAGATCGTGCTAAAGCTTGGTTTTCGTCTTTGCCTAAAAATAGTATTGATTCATGGAACAAGTGCAAAGATGCTTTTATCTCTAAGTATTTCCCTCCCGCTAAGATCATCTCTCTTAGAAACGATATTATGAGCTTTAAGCAACTTTATCATGAACATGTTGCACAAGCTTGGGAGAGAATGAAATTAACGATACGTAATTGCCCTACTCATGGTTTGAATTTGTGGATGATTATACAAAAAATTTATGCCGGATTGAATTTTGCTTCTAGAAATCTTTTAGATTCGGCCGCGGAGATGCTACTAAACTCCTAGATAATATTATGGTTAATTATTCTCAATGGCATAAGATCTTCTAATAAAAAAGTGCATGCGATAGAAGAAATCAATGTGTTGAGTGGAAAGACAGATGAACTTATGAAATTATTTGCTACTAAAAGTGTTTCTTTTGATCCTAATGATATGCCTTTGTCTACTTTGATTGATAATAACAATGAATCTATGGATGTGAATTTTGTTGGTAGGAATATTTTTGGTAACAACGCGTATAGAGGGAATTTTAATCCTAGGCCATATCCTAGTAATCCTTCTAATAATTATGGGAATTCCTACAACAACTCTTATGGAAATTATAATAAGATGCCCTCTAAATTTGAGAATAGTGTTAAAGAGTTTATGAATTCACAAAAGAATTTTAATGCTTTGCTTGAAGAGAAATTGCTTAAAGTTGATGATTTGGCTAGGAACATTGATAGAATTTCTCTTGAGATTGATTCTTTAAAGCTTAGATCTATTCCTCCTAAGCATGATATCAATGAGTCTCTCAAAGCCATGAGAATTTCCATTGATGAGTGCAAGGAAAGAACCGCTAGGATGCGTGCTTCCAAAGATGCCTTTATTAAAGCGTGTTCTTCCAATTCCTATGAAAATCAAGATGAAGATCTAAAAGTTATTGATGTGTCTCCTATTAAATCTTTGTTTTGCAATATGAATCTTGATGAATCTGAATATGATCTTCCCTTACCTAGAAGGCGTTCTAAAAATTCGGAGTATTTAGATCTTTATGATGAAATTGATGAAAGTGGGATTGAAAGAAATAAAAATCTAGATGTTGCTAAACCCACTATATTGGATTTCAAGGAATTTAATTATGAAAGTTGCTCTTTAATTAATTGTATTTCCTTGTTGCAATCCGTGCTAAATTCTCCACATGCTTATAGTCAAAAGAAAGCCTTCACCGAACATATTGTTGATGCCTTGATGCAATCTTATGAAGAAAAACTTGAGTTGAAAGTTTCTATCCCTAGAAAACTCTATGATGAGTGGGAACCAACTATTAAAATTAAAATTAAAGATCATGAGTTTTATGCTTTGTGCGATTTGGGTGCTAGTGTCTCCACTATCCCCAAAACTTTGTGTGATTTGCTAGATTTCCGCGATTTTGTTGATCGCTCTCTAAACTTGCATCTTGCGGATTCTACTATTAAGAAACCTATGGGAAGGATTAATGATGTTCTTATTGTTTCAAATAGGAATTATGTGCCCGTATATTTCATTGTTCTTGATATAGTTTGCAATCCTTCTTGCCCAATTATTCTTGGTAGACCTTTCCTTAGAACGGTTGGTGCGGTTATTGATATGAAGGAATGGAATATTAGATTTCAATTTCCATTAAAAAAGGGCATGGAACACTTTACAAGAAAGAAAATAAAATTGCCATATGAAACTATCATTAGAGCCACTTATGGATTGCCTACCAAAGATGGCAATACCTAGATCTATCCTCGCTTTTATGCCTAGCTAGGGGCGTTAAACGATAGCGCTTGTTGGGAGGAAACCCAATTTTATTTTTATTCCTTGCTTTTTGCTCCTGTTTAGTAATAAATAATTTATTTAGACTCTGTTTTGGTTGTGTTTTTTGTGTTTAATTAGTGTTTGTTCCAAGTAGAACCGTTGGGAAGACTTGGGGAAAGTCTTGTTGAACTTGCTGTAAAAAAAGAAACTTTAGCGCTCACGATAACTGCTGTCATTTTTATTTGGAGAGTTCTATTTAGTTAATTATTTTTTCAGATGATTAATATATAAATTCCTCACTTCCATCAATTTATTTTAGAATTTTTGAGGTTACAGATCTTGCGCTAGCTACAGATTACTACAGACTGTTCTGTTTTTGACAGATTCTGTTTTTTGTGTGTTGTTTGCTTATTTTGATGAATCTATGGCTAGTAAAATAGTTTATAATCCATAGAGAAGTTGGAATACAGTAGGTTGAACACCAATATAAATAAAGAATGAGTTCATTACGGTACCTTGAAGTGGTCTTTTGTTTTCTTTCTCTAACGGAGCTCACGAGATTTCTATTGAGTTTTGTGTTGTGAAGTTTTCAAGTTTTGGGTGAATTATTTTGATGGATTATGGAACAAGGATTGGAAGAGCCTAAGCTTGGTGATTACCATGTAACTCCCAAGATAATCCAAGGACACCAAAAAGTCAAAGCTTGGGGATGCCCCGGAAGGCATCCCCTCTTTCGTCCACTTCCATCGGTAATTTACTTGGATCTATATTTTTATTCACCAACATGATATGTGTTTTGCTTGGAGCGTCTTGTATTATTTGTGTCTTTGTGTTTTAGCGTGCCACAATCATCCTTGCTGTACACACCTTTTGAGAGAGCCATACATGAATTAAAATTTGATAGAATACTCTATGTGCTTCACTTATATCTTTTGAGCTATGTAGTTTTGCTCTATGTGCTTCACTTATATCTTTTGAGCATTATAATTTTGCTCTATGTGCTTCACTTATATCTTTTGAGCTATGTAGTTTTGTTCTATGTGCTTCACTTATATCTTTTGAGCGTTATAATTTTGCTCTATGTGCTTCACTTAGATCTTTTAAGAGCACGATGGTGGATTTGTTTTAAAGAAACTATTGATCTCTCATGCTTCACTTAAATTATGTTGAGAGTCTCTTAATAGCATGGTAATTTGCTTAATAATAATATGCTTGGTATTCAAGATTTGTGAAACTTTCTTTTGAGTCCATTGAATACTAAGAAAATATTGAAGCATGATAATTGTTTTGAGATATGGAGGTGTTAATATTAGAGTGATGCTAGTTGAGTAGTTGTGAATTTAAAGAATACTTGTGTTAAAGTTTGTGATTCCCGTAGCATGCACGTATGATGCACCGTTATGTTATGAAGTTCAAGCATGATTTATTTATTGATTGTCTTCCTTATGAGTGGCGGTCGGGGACGAGCGATGGTCTTTTCCTACCAATCTATCCCCCTAGGAGCATGCGCGTAATACTTTGCTTTGATAACTTCTAGATTTTTGCAATAAGTATATGAGTTCTTTATGACTAATGTTGAGTCCATGGATTATATACACTTTTCGCCGGTATCATACACCTACCATATACCTTCCTCAAAACAGCCACCATACCTACCTATCATGGCATTTCCATAGCCATTCCGAGATATATTGCCATGCAACTTTCCACCGTTCTGTTTATTATGGCACGCTCCATCATTGTCATATTGCTAGCATGATCATGTAGTTGACATCGTATTTGTGGCAAATCCACCGTTCATAATTCTTTCATACATGTCACTCTTGATTCATTGCATATCCCGGTACACCGCCGGGGGCATTCATATAGAGTCATGTTTTGTTCTAAGTATCGAGTTGTTGAGTTGTAAGAAAAATAAAAGCATGATGATCATCATTTTTAGAGCATTTTCCCAAGTGAGGAAATAATGATGGAGACTATGATTCCCCCATAAGTCGGGATGAGACTCGGGACGTAAAATAAAAATTAAAAAAAGAGGCCATAAAAAAGAGAAAAGGCCCAAATAAAAAAATGAGAGCAAAAGAGAGAAGGGACAATGTTACTATCCTTTTACCACACTTGTGCTTCAAAGTAGCACCATGATCTTCATGATAGAGAGTCTCTCGTTATGTCACTTTCATATACTAGTGGGAATTTTACATTATAGAACTTGGCTTGTATATTCCAATGATGGGCTTCCTCAAAATTCCCTAGGTCTTCGTGAGCAAGCAAGTTGGATGCACACCCACTTAGTTTCTTTTGATGAGCTTTCATATACTTATAGCTCTAGTGCATCCGTTGCATGGCAATCCCTACTCACTCACATTGATATCTATTGATGGGCATCTCCATAGCCCGTTGATACGCCTAGTTGATGTGAGACTATCTTCCCCTCCTTTTGTCTTCTCCAGAACCACCATTCTATTCCACATATAGTGCTATATCCATGGCTCACGCTCATGTATTGCGTGAAGATTGAATTTTTTTTGAAAAAGTTAGAGTATGAAACAATTGCTTGGCTTGTCATCGGGGTTGTGCATGATTTAAATACTTTGTGTGGTGAAGATAGAGCATAGCCAGACTATATGATTTTGTAGGGATAACTTTCTTTGGCCATGTTATTTTGAGAAGACATAATTGCTTTGTTAGTATGCTTGAAGTATTATTATTTTTATGTCAATATAAACTTTTGTCTTGAATCTTTCGAATCTGAATATTCATATCACAATTAAGAAGATTTGCATTGAAATTATGCCAAGTAGCACTCCGCATCAAAAATTCTCTTTTTATCATTTACCTACTCGAGGACGAGCAAGAATTAAGCTTGGGGATGCCTGATACGTCTCCAACGTATCTATAATTTTTGATTGCTCCATGCTATATTATCTACTGTTTTGGACTATATTGGGCTTTATTTTCCACTTTTATATTATTTTTGGGACTAACCTATTAACCGGAGGCCCAGCCCAGAATTGCTGTTTTTTTGCCTATTTCAGTGTTTTGAAGAAACGGAATATCAAACGGAGTCCAAACGGAATAAACCTTTCTAGAACATGATTTTCTTCCCGAATATGACCCAAGAGACTTGGACCCTACGCCAAGGAAGCTTCGAGGTGGGCACAAGGTAGGGGGCGCGCCCTATACCCCCAGGCGCGCCCCCACCCTCCTGGGCCCACCGAAGCTCCACCGACGTACTTCTTCCTCCTATATATACCTACGTACCCCAAAACAAACAGGGACGGAGCCAAAAACCTTATTCCACCATCACAACTTTCTGTATCCACAAGATCCCATCTTGGGGCCTGTTCCGGAGCTCCGCTGGAGAGGGCCGTCATCACGGAGGGCTTCTACATCATCATAGCCTCTCCGATGAAGTGTGAGTAGTTTACCTCAGACCTTCGGGTCCATAGTTATTAGCTAGATGGCTTCTTCTCTCTTTTTGGATCTCAATACAAAGTTCTCCCCCTCTCTCGTGGAGATCTATTCGATGTAATCTTCTTCTTTTTGCGGTGTGTTTGTTGAGACCGATGAATTGTGGGTTTATGATCAAGTCAATCTATGAATAATATTTGAATCTTCTCTTAATTCTTTTATGTATGATTGGTTATCTTTGCAAGTCTCTTCGAATTATCCGTTTGGTTTGGCCAACTAGATTGGTAGTTCTTGCCATGGGAGAAGTGCTTAGCTTTGGGTTTGATCTTGCGGTGTCCTTTCCCAGTGACAGAAGGGGCAGCAAGGCACGTATTGTATCATTGCCATCGAGGATAACAAGATGGGGTTTATTTCATATTGCATGAATTTATCTCTCTACATCATGTCATCTTGCTTAAAGCGTTACTCTGTTTTTAACTTAATACTCTAGATGCATGCTGGATAGCGGTCGATGAGTGGAGTAATAGTAATAGATGCAGAATTGTTTCGGTCTACTTGTCACGGACGTGATGCCTATATACATGATCATGCCTAGATATTCTCATAACTATGCTCAATTCTGTCAATTGCTCAACAGTAATTTGTTGACCCACCATAGAATACTTATGCTCTTGAGAGAAGCCACTAGTGAAACCTATGGCCCCCGGGTCTATTCTCATCATATCAATATCCATCACTTTAATCTTGCTTTGCTTTTTTACTTTGCCTTTTACTTTTCACTTTGCATCTCTATACCAAAAATACCAAAAATATTATATCTATCAGATCTCACTCTCGTAAGTGACCATGAAGGAATTGACAACCCCTAATCGCGTTGGTTGCGAGTAGCTATCGTTTTGTGCAGGTACAAGGGACTTGAGCGTGGCCTCCTACTGGATTGATACCTTGGTTCTCAAAACCCGAGGGAAATACTTACACTACTCTGCTGCATCATCCTTTCCTCTTCGGGGAAATCCAACGCAAGCTCAAGAGGTAGCAGTAGTCTATTGCTTGCATCAGTACTCTGGACAGCAGTAGTATATCACTTGCTGCTGCTGTTAAGCTTGCATCAGTGCTGGTTGCAGTAGTTTAGTGTAGGACAATAGTAATATAGGAGTTGTTGTTGCTGTTAAGTTTTTATTTCTCTTCTCTCTTCTCTTCTCTTTGTCTGCTGGAGTAAACTTTTCCAGTATACTCCTAGGAGTAAACTTTCTCTGCTGGAGTAGGAATTGCTCTCAGGAGTAGCAGTATTGATTTGTTTAACAGCAGCAACAACAGCAGTGCATATCAATTTATCATGCTGACAACAGTAGTGCACAACCAATTTGGAACTGATGCATATCAATACAGTAGTGCACAAAGTTCATCAAACATCATGCAAGTTCGATGCATATCAATTTATCATGCTGACAACAGAAGTATGTGGACCTATCATCGTGATTTCGTATTTCAGTTTGTGGTAATCTAATGATGTTTGATGTCTACTGGTTGCTGTATATGGGCAAGATGAATTGAATCTTGTTGTTTTCTTTTTGATGTACACACGTACAGATGGTTGATACTCACGAACAGCAAGCAACCATACTAGTTACAACCTAGGTGTTCCAGAGATTGTTGTATTATTTATGTTCTTTTTACTCCCAGAATTATTGTGCGCTCATACTGTCATCACATTGCTTGTTTTTCTTGCTGCATACATGTATCTCAAGCATTGTACTTCTGTGTTTTCTTAGGCGGATAACTACTAAGTGATTACAATTAATGTGTACTTGTGAATTCTAAGCTTATATTGGTGTCTCGTGATCACTTGAATCTAAGCTTATCATGTTCTAGTTATTATTTGCTTCTGCTGCTTCTATATACACATGTATGTATGTTTAGTTATTCACATGTATGTATGTTTAGTTATTCGACATGCTTCTGAAATTGACTGTGGTTTTAGACCGAAACACTGCTTGTTCAAAGAGTGTCCATGTTGTGTGATATATGATGGTGCTCTGTTGTGCATCTCTCTTTTCTTGTGTGCTGCATCATTGTAGAAATGCTTGATAGAGTAAATGATTTCAGTTCTAGTTCTGGATGTGTCCAATACAAACATTTCTATTAACTGTCAAGTTGCTTCTAAAATGTCTCATTAAGTTCATTTCAGATGGTTATTTCTGGATTTAGTACCAATTTATTGTTGTCCTGGCCTGTGGTATGTACCTTGCTCTATACCAATTTATTGCATTATTCTGTTATTTACTATTAAATATGCTATCAGATTTACTTTTATTTTGCTCCTAAACATTTTGTTCTATAACGTGCAGATGCTGGCCTTTCATGTTTCTTTGCGAGTATCAGGACAAAGAAGTCGGAGGAAGCATAGTTCTAGCTCATTCTGACAGTAGTATGATGTAGCAGAACTTGGCTCATGTGATTGTACACTTGTAGAGCTTGTCATCTAATTGTATACTTGCAGAGCTTGCAATCTGATTGTAATCTTGATGCTGATCACATTTGTACGTGTGTTCTATGATGTAGCACTTTGATGGTTGATAATATTTGAAGTATTTCGTGTATTTTCTGTGTACCAATTTCAATACTAGCTATTTATTTATTTATGTTAAACTAGCACATATGCCCGTGCGCTGCAACGGAAAAAATTGATATTTTTGTGCAAGCATAACATCCCACAACATCGGATTCACTGTGAAGAACATGCTGCAACACAACATCTTTGTACAAAATGAACATAAAAAAATACATTGCAATTTAGTTGTGTTCATATTTTCTTTGTCGGGCATAATCTCCAACTGATTTCATTTAAGTACAATTTCTAATGGCATTTAAGTATAATCATTTCATTAATTATCATGATGTCCTCATTTATTCTAGTCGGGAATCAGATCCTTCCTTTTCTAATTTAGTAGCCTCGACACATTGAAGCCTACATATCTTTCTTTTAATTATCTTACCTTTTTACCTCAAATCTTTCATGTAAACTTTATTAAGATCACAATCTTTCTTTTAGTTATTCCACCATTTACCCATAATCCTTTCTTGAATTAGCCACATCCATTTAAATATTCTATTCAAGCCCACAATCCTTCCTTTATTAGCTCATTCGCTTAATTAGCTCGCCCTAAACATGATCACTACCACTCGTATATTTAAAGCGAGTTGGGATTAGTAAATGTGAAAGGCGCATAGGTCGTTGGTTGTTACATTGAAGAGCTAGAGAGGAGGTCATGTGTTTAATTTCCACAATGTTGATTTATTTTGACCCAATTATTTTTCACGGTTTCTATAAAAGCCCATAAAAGACCCATCAACGTACAAGTACCTGACCCAAATCCCTTAGCGTGTAAACCAAACGAAAAGGACTAAACCAAACCAAGAATACCTATTCCCTTTAATAGTAGGTATAGATTAAAAAATTGAAGAATATGGCCCTGACAGCTAGGACCTAGTACCTGACAATGTGCACCCACTTGACTAGTGAACCAATTATATATATAAAAATGAAACTCTTGAGACAAAAAGCCCACGGCTCAAAAATAAAAAGGCTGCAATGTTGGGCTAGGCCCATAAAATCGACCAAAAATTGATAGGAAAAAATAATAATAAATGGGCTGAATTAATGGGCTCGGCCCATATAGACACCTAATCAGACCGGGCTGATTCTTGTGCCACATCAGATTGCCACATCGGATGCCTACGTGGCCTGGGGAGGCTGCTAGTGACCAAAACAAAATAGTAGGCATATTTTGGTTGTAAACGTCTACGACCTTCTCACAGAGAAGGTCGTTGGTTTCAATTTACGACCATCAGCTTTTGACCATCTGTTTTTGGTCACAAAAAGGTCACAAATGAAAAATAATCACCATTCAGTGACCAATAGTCAAGGTCACAAGTTGACATATTTCTTGTAGTGCAAGTCAAGTACACCGTACACATGCAAGTATAAGAGTTGAGCAGTGGAAAGTAAAGAATTTGCGTATAAACGTAAAGGAGGGACCAGAGAAATCAAACACAATGAAGACATGATGATTTTTGTCGTGGTTCTGATAGGTGGTGCCATCATACATCCACATTGATGGAGACTTCAACCCATGGAGGGTAACAGTTGCGCGAGTCCACAGAAGGCTCCACCCACGAAGGGTCCACGAAAAAGCGACCATGTCTATTCCATCATGGCTTACGCCCACGAAGGACTATAATCACTCATGTTGATCTTCACAAAGTCGGCGATCTCTTTGCCCTTACAAACTCCTTGGTTCAACTCCACAATATCTTGGAGGCTCCCAAGTGACACCTAACCAATCTAGGAGACACCGCTCTCCAAAAGGTAATAGACGGTGTTGTTGGAGATGAACTCCTTGCTCTTGTGCTTCAAATGATAGTCTCCCGAACACTCAAAGAGTCTCTCACAGATTTGGCTTTGGTAGAAGAGAGGATTGAATGGAAAACAACTTGGAAAAGGCTAGAAATCAAGGTCCAAATGGTTGGATTGGAATCTTTTGATCTCAACACATGAGTAGGTGCTTCTCTCTCAAAAAATGAGTAGTGGAAGTTGTGGTTTGTTCTGATGGCTCTCACTAAGAGTAGGTGGTGGTGGAGGGGTACAAATAGGCAACACCAAAAATCCAACCGTTACAAGTATTTGACCCAACTCAGTGACACCGACATGAAAATCTCGGTGAGAACGACTAGTGTAAAATACTTGACCGTTAGGCTTTTTGGTGAGACCGAACAGAACGACTCGGTGTGACCGAAGTGCAATGGCCAGGACAAGACCTCGTTTCAGAAATTCCGATTTGTTCATCTCGGTGATTCCGAAATGAAGCAACTTCATCACAGAAACTTGGTCAGGGCATCTCGATGAGACCAAAATCCATTTCGGTTGTACCGAAACGTTAGGGTTTGGCATGTGGCTATGTATAGGGTCATCTCGGTGGGTCCGTATGGGAACTTCTCGGTTGGACCGAGATGGACTTTAGGGTTTTGGATAGGAGTGATGTGGAGAAGTGATTGAGGATTCTGGAACAAAACCACTAAGCACTTGAACAATTGAGTCATGATCAAAAACTCATCCCCTTTTAATAGTATTGGCTTTTATATGGACTCAATGTGATCTTGGATCACTTAACCAAAAATATAGAGTCTTGGAGCTTTGCCAACCTTTGTCCGTAGAATTTTGAGGGGTCGACATTCACTAGTCCTTGCCATGCGAATCGTTGATCTTCTCTGAAATCTATTATCAATAAGCATTAGATCAATGACTTATATGTTGTTATTAATTACTAAAACCACCCGGGAGCAAGTTGCACTTTCAGGAAACCAACTATCCGGTTTCCAATCCAAGAAGGTCATAGATTCATACTTGTAGGGAGTATCAATACAACCGTAAAATTAAGAGAAAAAAGGTTTGATAAGAAGGATGATAATTTTGACGGTATCTCTGAATGTGTCGAGACAAGGAAGACCAACAAGAAAGAAACAACACTTATATATCAGCAGCACGTTCTTGATACCCACACAGTGGATAGAAATGTCAAGTACCATCGAATTCAGTTGATATTGCGGAGTCGTCAACGAAAGTCATCATAAGAGGATGTAAGTTAACAGATCAGGAATTTGTTGAAGTGTTGCTCCCCGAAGGGGCAGTTGATGCCAAGTTCATGTGACTTTGCAATGTCGCAATTATGGCAGATTGGGGCTCAAACACAAAACACATTCCTGATTAGAAACAATTGTCAGTGCCACTAATTGTATTATTAAAACTAATTTCTGACTAGTCAGACGTTCGCTTCAGATATGAACGACCCAACTGTCGAGCGATTCGCATCGCACGCCCCCCCCGGATCCGCTCCTCCACTACAGATTTTTATTGCATTCTGTTAAAAACCGTTGTATCTACCGGTTCTCGGTTCTCTTTTTTCCCTTCACTATATTTTTCTCGTCAAAAAGGCAGTGTGAATCGAATGTGCAACCTGGATGCTTAATTCCAAATTCTCTACCACCAAGAGAAGTCATTTTGTAGTGTTCAGATTTAGGTTAGCTTGCTGTTATTTTTTACGAATGCTGCCAGTGCATTTTCTTTGCATAGGGCACAATTTCATTTTTTATATTTTTTCTGGATCTTGTCAGCGGTCATAAATCGTGTAACGTTGTTGTCTTATGATTTTTGGCTGTTTTTTCCACTCCTTTTCTGACATTTTCTTTTCCCTATTGCGAGAAGGTTTTTTATAGAAGCACAAACACGTTGTTTAAATATAACCCGGTAATTTTTTTGTGAATGAAATGATAATTTATGATCATAGATTTGATAACTGATGTACCATCATCATCATAACTTCCGCCCAAGGAAAAAAGTACACAACCCTGTAATCTCCATGGCATGGTAATATAATCATTGCAAACTTTTTATCTTACATGCAAACACCACAAAATAATTAACCCAGAAAAAAGTTGTTGAAGAATATACCCCCGGTAATTTCTGCATAAATAGCATGATAAAATATGCATCGTTTACTTGATAACTTAAGTACAAACTACACGGTAACTTTGATTGGGGATTTTTCTTTTGAAAACATACCCCAGGGTGGGTGAGTTGTTGAGATATACCCCAGTAACTTCGATGTAAATGCACGGTAATGCACTGATGGCATGGCTGATAATTCATGCATAAACAGCGTGATAACTTTTTGACCCAAGAGAAAAGTTGTTGACGAACATACACGGGTAACTTATATGGAAAAACAACATGGTAATATACACACAACAGAGTTGATAACTTAGTTAGCCAAAGTGTAATAATTTTTTAACAAGGGATAAAATTGTTGAACCGCCCTTCCCCGACAACTCATGTGTGCTAGGATGGTAATACACACACAACAGTGTTGATAACTTACTTAACCTAGACATGATAAATTTTTTTTACTTTGGGGGAGTTGTTGAAAATAGCATTCTAAATTCTTTGTAAAAAGCATGGTAACATACGCACAACAAATCTGATAACTCACGCACAAACACCACAGTAACTTTGACTCGGGTGGGTTGTTTGAAGACATACCCCGATAATTTCCATGTAAATAGCATGGTACTATACACACAGTATACATGATAACGCACGCAAAAACACCGTGGGAACTTTGACCCGAGGAGGGCCGGTGGGCGAAGGCGAGGAAGTTGTTTGAAAATATACCCTTTCTCGATAACTTATGCGTAAATAGAAAGGTAATATACACACAATTGACTTTATAACGCACGTATAAACACCATGGTAGATTTGACTGCGGGGGATGAAGTTGTTTGAAAACATACCCTCGATAACTAATGTGTAAATAGCGTGGTAATATACAAACCGCGGGCATGATAACTCATGCACAAACACCGTGGTAACTTTGCCTCGGTAAAAAAAGTTATTGAAAACATACCACGGTAACTCATGTGTATACATCATGATAATACACACACCAAAGTTGATAACTTAATTAGCTCGGGCGGGTAACTATTTGCATGGAAAAAAGGTCATCATAACATATTAACATGGTATTTAGTTTCGTAGGTCTCGTAGTGGCAGCTTTTTTTGATGTGACAACGAATTTTTGATCGGACTGACGATTTGAGCTGTAAACTAAAGTTTCGAAATATGGGAGAATCTAGGACGATACCAGATTTTTTTCTCTCACTCTATTGCAAGCACGCATGTGCATGTGAAGAGAAAGTTAAAGGAACCATTTTCATGCCCAGAAATTTTCTGTGTAAACAACATGATAATTTATGCACCATAACAGTGATACCTTACATTGCATAGGCATGGTAACTTTTTACCTCAAAAAAAGTTGGAACGTACCAACATGGGATCTATTTTTGAAGGTCTCGTTGCCACGAATCTTTTATGTGAAAACAGTTTTTCAATCGAACTGATGGTTTGAGCTAAAAAATATTTTGAATTTTATACTTTAGATGAAATCTTTGCTGACATCAGTGTTTTATTTTTTTGCTTGTAATTTTGTTTATTGGGACAATTGCATTTTTACCCCTAGTTGGAACCTACCCACGGGGTTTGCCCTTACTCTTCGACTCTGCCCAGTTTTGCCCCCAAGGTCACCTGAATGCCCTTTGACCGTTTGACCAATACTTTGAAAATTCATAAAAAAATCATATAACTCGAAAAAATACAAATAAGATATCAAAATGTTCAGACAAACATTATCTTTATGTGCATATCATTTGCATTAAGGACTTTAAAATAAAAAGGCATAAAAATAAGATATCAAGTTGATATGAACTCAAGTATTTTTTCTAAACATCCTGATACTTATTTTGAACATGAATAGATATCTTATTTCAAGTTGATACAAACATCACCTACATGAATAAAAATAAAAAAGCATAAAAACATTACTTTGACCATTATTTTGAAACTTCATAACAAGTTGATATGAACTCAGAGAAATTCAAATAAGATATGAAGATGTTCAGAAAACATCACCTATATTCGCATGTAATTTTTATTACTGAAAAAGTATTGTTTATACATTTTTATTTTAATAATGTTAATTACATTAATAACCTTAGGTAGTTTAAATGGTACTTTTGTCCTGAATGCAAAATGACATACACATAAAGATAATGTCTATATGTACATTTTGATATCTAATTTATATTTTTCTGAGTTCATATCAATTTGTTCTGAATTTTCAAAGTATTTGTCAAGCGGTCAAATGGCATTCAGGCAACCTTGGAGGAAAATCTAAGAGCAAAACTTAGTAGAATCAAAAACTAAAGGCAAAATCCATGAGGTGGTTTTAACTAGGGGCAAAAATGCATTTGTCCCTTGTTTATTAGAGGAAAGACGGGAAATTACACATGCATGGAGCGAGTTTTGCATGCTCGGCTGCATGCATGATTAGTGGAAATTAATTGTTCTGCTTTGGGAGGAAGGTGGACTAGGATCGTTCTGACCTGTTGCAAACGAGCGACTAGTCAGGTGTTAGTCGTGTCCTTAAAAAATTACCTATTTAGCTTGGATTTTGGAAATCACCACTTTTTGGTAACTCGCACGTGTTTTGAAGAGGGAGCTGTTGTTACCACACGATCGGTGCAACCACAGCAAGATTGCCATATGTTCAAACAACTACCCCTACAACAAGCTGAGCAGGTATGCTGCTCGATGTCAAAATAAATAACAAATTTGAAGCATGTTGTGTTGCCAAACAAAATACATCACGGTCAACTGTACTGATGCTGATTTTTGTTACATTTTTTCAATCAGTTGTTTATCCCATTCATTTCATATGGACGATGGGTCCCGATTGTTGTTAATTTTACCGGGCATAATGTTGAAATATATGACCCTACGGTCAGAATTAGGAAAGGTGGCAACCCGCACCGGAGACTGTGGGATGTGCTAGTAAGTGTTGTAAATCGAAATGCACGAGTGATAACTATAATCTTTTTTTAACTATAATCGAAATGCTAGTAAGTTTTGATTGGGCTTTGGTGGCAGTCTATGGGGCTGCGCAACCTGAACTTAAACCAGATTTCCTGGCGGACTTAGTCCGAGTTTGCGGGAATGAGCAACTACCTGTCTTAGTGGGAGGTGACTTTAACATTATTCGAAGAAAGGAAGAAAAGAATAATGACAACTTTGACGGCAGATGGTCCTTTATGTTCAATACTATCATAGAGAGCTTGGACCTCAGAGAGATAGAGCTTTCGGGTAGGAAATTCACTTGGGCAAACTCATAACCGGTTCCGACGTTTGAGAAGTTGGACCGTGTTCTGGCAAGTGTTGAGTGGGAACAGAAGTTTCCTCTGGTAACGGTGCAGGCGTTGACACGAGGTATATCGGATCACACACCGCTATTAGTGGACTCAGGGGCCCCAACTCATTTGGGTAATAAGAATATTTTCTCTTTCGAACTTGCTTGGTTTGAAAGAGAAGGATTTATCGATCTGTTGGCTAGAGAGTGGGCTAAAGACTCGGGGGGAAGGTCACCCATGGAGTGGTGGCAATGCAAGATTCGTCATCTGCGAAGGTTCCTTCGTGGATGGGCTAAGCATACGAACGGAATTTATAAGGCGGAGAAGGAAAGGCTCCTTATGATGATTCACACCCTAGAGTTAAAAGCTGAAACCTCTCTTTTAGATACCAGAGAGTTGGAGTCTAAATTGGAGGCCGAGCTAAGGCTGAAAGCGCTTCTCCGTGAGGAGGAATTGAAGTGGGCTCTCAGAGCTAAGGTTCGCAAGGTTGTCCAAGGTGAGGATAATACCCAATTCTTTCATATGATTGCTAACGGAAAGCATTGTAAGAAGAGAATTTTTCAATTAGAACAAGATGAAGGAACGATAGTTGGTCAGGAAAACCTGAAAGTTTACATTACCAACTACTATAAGCAGTTATTTGGACCTCCGGAACGGAGTTTTGTGTCTTTGGATGAGTCAAGAGTTGAGGATGTTCCCCAACTTCAGACGGAAGAGAATGAGATTTTGACTGCCCCTTTCACGGAGAAGGAGGTGTATGAGGCCATTGCACAAATGAATAATAATAAAGCGCCAGGACCAGATGGGTTTCCGGCGGAGTTCTACAAAAAGTGCTAGCATTTCATTAAACATGACCTGTTGCTCATGTTTCATGAATTGTTTAATGGTCAGCTTCATTTATTCAAGCTTAATTTTGGAACAATAACTCTTCTTCCTAAGAAGACAGAGGCTATTCGCATTGAGCAGTTCAGACCCATTTGTTTGCTTAATGTAAGTTTCAAAATTTTCACTAAGGTTGGGACGAACCGACTCACGCAGATAGCGCATACGGTGGTGCAACCGTCCCAGACTGCTTTCATGCTGGATAGAAATATCCTTGAAGGGGTGGTCGTCTTGCATGAAACGCTCCACGAAATTCACTCAAAAAAACTTGATGGGGTGGTTTTTAAAGTGGATTTCGAAAAAGCATACGATAAAGTCAAATGGCCTTTCCTTCATCAGGCGTTGCGTATGAAAGGATTCAACAAGGCATGGCGCGACCAAATTGATTCCTTTACGCAAAAAGGGAGTGTAGGGATTAAAGTGAATGACGATATAGGTCACTATTTCCAGACACATAAAGGCCTAAGACAGGGGGATCCAATGTCACCGATCTTATTTAACATAGTAGCTGATATGCTATCTATTTTAATAGGCCGGGCCAAGGAGGAGGGGCAGGTTTCGGGCTTGGTTCCGCACCTAGTTGATGGAGGTATATCCATTTTGCAGTATGCTGATGATACGATCATCTTTATGGAGCATGACTTGGTGAAAGCTAGGAATATGAAGCTTGTGCTGTGCTTATTTGAACAATTGTCTGGACTCAAGATTAACTTCCTCAAGAGCGAATTGTTTTGCTTTGGAAGAGCTACTGAGGACCAGGTGGCGTATAAGCAATTGTTCGGATGCGAGTTGGGTTCACTACCGTTTACTTACTTGGGCATTCCCATTCATCATCGTAAGCTTACGAACAAGGAGTGGAAGTGTATTGAGGATCGTTTTGAAAAGAAACTAAGCTGTTGGAAAGGGAAGCTCATGTCATATGGAGGTCGATTAATTTTGATTAATTCGGTTCTCACAAGTATGCCTATGTTTCTTCTATCCTTCTTTGAGATCCCGGTGGGGGTTAGGAAGAGATTAGACTTTTATCGATCCCGGTTTTTTTGGCAAAACGATGAGTTGAAACGTAAGTATAGGCTTGCCAAATGGGACATCATCTGTAGGCCCAAGGACCAAGGCGGTCTAGGCATTGAAAATCTAGAGATCAAGAATAGATGTCTCCTTAGCAAGTGGCTTTTTAAACTTTCATCCGAGACAGAGGCTACTTGGGCACAAATTCTGCGTAATAAGTATCTTCAGTCAAAAACTTTAGCTCAGGTGACGGTGCGCCCAACTGATTCACCGTTTTGGAAAGGGTTGATGAGAGTCAAGCCCCTCTTCTTTAACAGGACAAAAATCTTAGTTGGTGATGGAGCTACTACGAGGTTCTGGGAGGATACGTGGCTAGGAGAAACACCTCTGGCACGTCAATATCCCACACTGTATAACATTGTTCAATGTCGAGAAGTAGACGTTGCAAATGTCTTACAGTCAACGCCTCTCAATATTAGCTTCCGGAGGACACTAGTGGGTGAACGATGGGAGGCATGGCTTCATATTGTACGACGGCTGATGGATGTCCAACTGTCTCAGGATCCAGATAGGTTGTTTTGGAAATTGACAAAGGACGGTAGGTTCTCGGTTAAATCCATGTATCTGGATGTCATTAATACTAGTGTCATTCCTTGCTCCAGACATGTCTGGAAAGTTAAGGTACCTTTGCGAATTAAAGTGTTTATGTGTTTTGTGCATAAAAAAGTAATTTTGACAAAGGATAATCTGGCAAAACGCAATTGGGTGGGTTCTGCTAGATGTAGTTTCTGCGATTGTAATGAAACTATCAGGCACCTCTTTCTGGATTGTCCACTGGCTAAGCTTCTTTGGCGTTCGATTCATATTGCCTTCAATATTATTCCACCTACTTCTATCAATATGTTGTTTGGAACATGGCTTGATGGGGTAGACTTGGTTTTAGCAAGACTCATTCGTGTTGGCGCGTGTGCCTTGTTATGGGCAGTATGGAACTGCAGAAATGATTTGGTTTTTAACAGAGCAACGAACTTTCATTTTTTGCAGGTTATCTTCAGGGCCACAGCGTTGATCCGTATGTGGTCGCTACTCACTCCGATGGAGGACAGGGGGCATTTGGCTACTGCGTCTACCCGATGGGAGATGGTAGCTCGGGTTATTTTTAACCGGTTTGGATGGCGGTCATGTAATAGGATAGGCATGTAGTGCTCCTATTTTTTGCCAGCCGGTTGTGGCTTTATGTTTACGCTCGTCTGAGCGGCTTGTCGTCTTTTTTACTTTAAACCTGCTGAAGACTTTGTGACACTCTCTATTTTAATATTATGAGCCGTATGCATCTTATTGATGCAGAGGCTGGGGTTGCACCCCTTTTCAACAAAAAAAAACCACCTTCATAAATAGGATCAAAATATTTAGAAGGTTATGTTCATGACTACACGCAAAGGAATTAGGGTTTATGACAAATTCCAGAAATACTATCGGAAGACTCACCTTCAAAAATACAGGTTTGCACCATATGCTTAGGTTAATTGTTTTGCATATCATACAGT
This sequence comes from Triticum dicoccoides, assembly GCF_002162155.2. Classification (NCBI taxonomy): domain Eukaryota; kingdom Viridiplantae; phylum Streptophyta; class Magnoliopsida; order Poales; family Poaceae; genus Triticum; species Triticum dicoccoides. The sequence goes on from NC_041380.1 coordinate 421,981,348, forward strand.
ACAAATATATTAATTATAGGATGTACAAGGCAGACACGATGATGGTTTTCCAGTTATGTGGGTCATACAGTGCCACAATGAAAAAGACCTGATAGTTTACAGCAAGGTACACGTGTCGAACAATATAGCACACTCTTCCATGAAAAATGTGCACGACGCATGCAAATCTTGTTTAAATTATTTTGTTCAGAGGTCGATTGCTGGATATAGTAAGGAAATATGTTGCACTTTGATACTACATAGGCTAAGAGCATATCTAGCAGACCCCTTGTATCGCCCAATCCGCAAAATAACCGCCAATTTACGGTTTTAGGTAAAAAAAAGTGACCCAAACAAAAATCGTAAATGTGTCCGACCCTTAAATTTTTTTTGAGGGGCGCGGTAAATTGCCCCCTTCGATCTGCGAGAACCCAAGTTCGCCTCCCCCCTCCCCCCGCCCCGTCGGTGCCCTGTATCCCGTGAAAGCGGTTGGCGGGAGGGACATTTAAGTGCGCGTGTTGCTCACATCCCCTCCTGCAGCCGCCCGCCACCATCGCCACCGGCCCGCTGCCTGCGATTCCAGCCATTTCTGCTTGCGAAATTGCACCATCGGGCCGTACTACACCCGGGTCCACTTGCCAGCGCCCCGGATCCACCGAGCCAAGCCGCCCCCGGGTCACCACCGCCCCGGATCGACCGTGCCGAGTCGCTGCCCGCCCCGGATTCGCCGAGTCGCCCCGATTTGACCATAGCCGGTGAGCCCCTTTTCTGCTCCTTGTAGTTCGACCGCAGGTGTTGTAATTTCGTTGATGCGAGCTCGGATGCACTTTTGTAGATGGATTTGAGCCCTTGGGAGCAATTTTTTCTTGAGGATTCGTCCTCGTCCGATGACTCGGATGTGGAGTTGATGCTCGAGCGCCATCGGCAGCAGATGGTGGTGGTGGTGCTAGCCGTGAAGCAGGTAGAGGATCGAAATCGCAAAAGATGGCGAGGATCAATCATCGGTCGTCTTTGCATTCCTCACAACCGCCATCTCGGGTACATGATGTTGATTCAAGACTACTTCGCGGACAATCCTACCTATCTGCCGCACCTCTTCCAAAGAAGGTATCGAAGGCGTCGATCCCTCTTCGTAAAAATTGTGCAAGCTTGCAAGGACAATTCTCGGTTTTTTACTCAAAGGTGAAACACCGTGGTCTGTTGGGTTACGGTGCATATCAAAAAATCTCGGCAGCTATGCGGGTGATTGCATATGGCATTCCGGCTGACTATGTCAACGAGTATCTTCGAATTGGCGAAGATACTACAATTAAGTCAGTGCATTGGTTTGCCAAAGTGATCATCCATGAGGTAGCCTAATCCTTTTTATAGGAAAGGACGGGCCGAAACGGTCTCTTATAATAAGCAAAGCATTCTTCAGGACACTCGAGAATTTCATCTAGTTACTTTCATCATGTTCATTTGATTCGCGTTCGCTACTTCGATAATTTGACATGTGGGTGGACCGGTGCTTGGGTGCTGTTCTTACTTGAACAAGCCTCCCACTTATGATTAACCCCTCTCACAAGCATCTGCAACTATGAAAGAGGAATTAAGATAAATCTAACCATAGCATGAAACATATGGATCCAAATCAGCCAACACCACTAAAGGAAGCAACAACATACATATCATCAAAATATCGAACGAATACCAAATTCACATGTTTACTTCTGACAAGACTTCTCCCATGTCCTCAGGAACAAAAGTAACTACTCACAAGTCATGTTCATGTCCAAGCTCAGAGGGTTATTGAATAGCATCAAGGATTTGAACATTTAATCTTTGTAACACCCTCGATGCGGCTATATCTCCCACGTGTTGGAGTACGACTTAGAGGAATAACCGCATTGAAGGCAATGTCGCAAGAGGGGTAATCATTACACATTCCATGTACTGAATAAGAAAAAGATACAGGGTTGGCTTCCAATCGCCACTTCACACAATACATGAATAAATCATTACATCAACCAGATATAATCAAGGTCCGACTACAGAACCAAAATAAAAGAAGACTACCCCTAATGCTACAGATCCCCGATCGCCCCAACTGGGCTCCACTACTAATCAACTGGAAACGGAACAACGCAACGAACAAGGTCTTCATCGAACTCCTCCTTGAGCTCGGTTGCGTCACCTGCACAATATCATCGGCACCTACAAGCTGGTTTTGGAAGTATCTGTGAGTCAGGGGGACTCAGCAATCTCACACCCTCGCGATCAAGACTATTTAAGCTTATGGGTAGGGAAAAGGTATGTGAGGTGGAGCTGCAGCAAGCACTAGCATATATCGTGGCTAACATACGCAAAAGAGAGCGAGAAGAGAAGGCAAAGCACAGTCGAGAAACTATGATCAAGAAGTGATCCTAGAACAACCTACGATCAAGCATAACTCCAACACCGTGTTCACTTCACGGACCCCGCCGAGAAGAGACCATCACGGCTACACACACGGTTGATGCATTTTAATTAAGATAAGTTTCGGGTTCTCTACAACCGGACATTAACAAATTCCCATCTGCCCATAACCGCGGGCACGGCTTTTGAAAGTTCAAAACCCTGCAGGGGTGTCCCAACTTAGCCCATCACAAGCTCTCATGGTCAACGAAGGATATTCCTTCTCCCAAGACAATCCGATCAGACTCGGAATCCCGGTTACAAGACATCTCGACGATGGTAAAACTAAACCAGCAAAGCCGCCTGATATGCCGACAACCTGATAGGAGCTGCACATATCTCGTTCTCAGGGCAACACCAGATAGGTCAAGCTACAAGTAAAACCAACCCTCAAGTTTCCCCGAGGTGGCCCCGCAGGCTGCCCATTTTGGACCAACATTTCGAGAAGCACTGGCCCGGGGGGTTAAAATAAAGATGACCCTTGAGTCTGCAGAACCCAAGAGAAGGTGGTAGGTTGTTAGTGCAAATGGTAAAACCAAGGTTGGGCCTTGCTGGAGGAGTTTTATGCATGGCGAACTGTCAAGGGGTTCCCATTATAAACTAACCGTGTAAGGAATGCAAAATCAAGGAACATAACACCGGTATGACGGAAACTAGGGCGGCAAGAGTGGAACAAAACACTAGGCATAAGGCCGAGCCTTCCACCCTTTACCAAGTATATGGATGCATTAATTAAATAAGAGATATTGTGATATCCCTACAAAATATCCATGTTCCAACAATGAACAAACTTCAAATCTTCACCTGCAACTAGCAACGCTATAAGAGGGGCTGAGCAAAGCGGTAACATAGCCAAACAATGGTTTGCTAGGACGAGGTGGGTTAGAGGCTTGACATGGCAATATGGGAGGCATGATAAAGCATGTGGTAGGTATCGCGGCATAGGCATAACAATAGAGAGAGCAACTAGCAAGCAAAGATAGAAGTGATTTCGAGGGTATGGTCATCTTGCCTGAGATCCCGGAAGGAAGAAGAACGAGTCCATGAAGAAGACAAACGGACATAGTCGAACGAATCCACACAACTCCGGAACGGAACCCGAAGCTAACGCGAGAAGTAACCCAGAAAAAAGCAAACAACATAGTAAACAACCATCACCTCAACATGGCATGATGCACAACCAAGTATGATGCATGTCCGGTTTAATGAGGCATGGCATGGCAAAGTGACAAACAACCCTACAAATTAAGTGAAGCTCAGTATGCAACTCCGTTGCATATTGATGAAACACCATGTGACTTATTTAGTTCGATCTTGTTTATGTACCCAATAATATTAAATATTGTTAAACATGGCAAGAGGGTGAAGCAAATGAAAACTACCTATCTAGGCAAGTTTAAATGAGGCCGAAAACAACGAACAACAATTCCGGTAAATCCACATGTGCATGTTTTAAGGTTTGGTACTGTTCTTCCCTAAAAACAATTTTAGGGTATTTAAACATGCAAAGTGATGCCACCATGTTAAACTAGACATTTTTCCACCCCATTTACATATAAAGTTTGTTAAATTCGGAGTTACGGTTATTTAGTTATGAATTAAATCATTTTAGCATGGCAATAGGCAAATTACTGCAAACAACAAGTTTAAACATTTTAAAAATAGATGAAAGTTGATTACTATTAAACTAGACAAAATTCTAGACATTTTACATATAAAGTTTGTTTTAATCCGATGCACGGTTAATTAGTTAGGATATGCATGAAGTGCAAGGGGTTTTTGTAAAATAGGCAAACTCTGGATAATAGCTAAATTCGCAGGGCTGAAAAAAACATGATACGGGCCGCATCTAAACAGGAAGCCCAGCAGAGGAAAAGCCGGGGGGCTGCTCACCCATGGGCCAAGCCTAGGAAGGAAGCAGTCGGCTGGGCGCTGGGGACTTGGCGAGGTAGAGGAGGGCCCGCGTGGAGCACTCGTCCAGGCTGGCGCTGGACAAGTCAACGAGGGGGGCGGCACTGGTCATCTCGTTCGAAGCAGAGGAAGCGAGCGGGCGGGCGACGCAGCAGAGGGACTTGGCGGGGCGGCGGAGAGGCGCAGGGGCTTGGGCTCCGACAGTTTGGTCTCCGGCGGCAGAGCGGTGACCTGGAGGCAGGGACGAGGCCGGAGGCACAGGGACTTGGCTCGGAGTCAAGGTCGCTCGGAAGTGGCGAGGACGAGCCCTTGGGCGTCGCGGGTAGTAGAGGAGGCCGAGGCTCCATGGCCGGAGAACGGCAGCGGCGGGGTGGAGCAGGTGCTGGGCACGGGAACAGCGAAGACGGACAGACTGGGTGAGGCAGGGGAAGGAGCAGGGCTTCGACTATGATAGCCATGGTTGACGAAAGGGTCGGGGACGGGGCAACGATGGTGTTTCGGGACGCGGCGACAAGGGGCTCCTTGGGAGGCGCGGGCATGGCTCAGGTTGATGAGGCCGGTTCCCGTCCGGATCGAGCCGATGCGAGGCGGTCGGGGCGGCGAGCTCCTGTTTGAACAGAGAAGAGAGGTAGGGAGGTAAGACGAGGGAGGCAGATAAACAACAGGAGGAGGAGAAGGGTAGCGGTGCTCATCTCATGATCGCCGGCAGCGGCGCTGGTCGCTGGACGATGAGGCGAGGTGGAGGAGCACGGGAAGGCTCGTGGCTCCAAGGATACTGGCGCGGTGAGGAGCTCGGGGCTTGGGCGACCTGATTGGCCAAGCACGCAACACAAGGGAGGCGGTCGGGGAGGATTTTGGATCGGGGAAGATGGAGGCTGGTTAGTTGGGGATGGATCCCGAGGGGAATTTGGTGGAGTGGCGGCGGCGGCGGAGCATTTGATGGATGGGACAGCTAGGGCTAGGGTTTGGTCTATAAATGAACAAGGAGGCCTATATATATGGTAAAACAGATTATTTTAGGGTGGTTAGGTCTCTCCGATCGTAATCGGACGGTCCGTGATAATTAGGCTAGGGAGCCCAATCAACAAAACAGAGATGTTTTGTAGACGTTTGGGGATGAACTGGAACCAACGGTGACGACTACCCGGATCGGGTCCGGGACAACATTCGGACGCGCGTGCGAGGAGGGTCCGATGCACTATGCAAAAAGGGGTAGGCATGGGCCTAGGTGGACTGTGGAGAGCGGGTTGGCCTGAGAGAAGAGGGGAGAGATGTAGCCCGGCACGGTTTCCAAAGATCGAAAATGTCCGACGATAGACCGGCTATACTGCCGCTATAGTTATCCGTTGGGGCGTCAAATAAACTCCGAAAGTGATGAAACTTGGCAGGCGGCCTACCTACACTATAATAAGACCGCACGCCAACTTTCAACCCAATTCGAGAACATTTTCCGGCCACTTATAAAATAATATTTCGAAGGTGCCGTGGGCGCGTGCAAGTGTGTCTGGGTTCAGAACGGACAATGGAGAGAACGAGGAGACCCGAACGAATGCAAGTTTTGAAAACATGATGATGCAATGCACATGATGACATGAGGAAATGCAACACGCAAGCACATCACATGGCAACATCGGAGAATAACTGGAAGACACCTAGCGCATCGGTCTAGGAGCGTCACAATCTTCCACCAAATAAATCAACTAGTATCAACTACAAGATGCAATTAATACTACTAGAAACCCACATGTACCAATCTGAGGTTTTGAGAGAAAGATTAAATACAAGAGATTAACTAGGGTTTGAGATGAGATGGTGCTAGAAACCCACATGTACCAATCTGAGGGTTGTTGGTGATGTCGATGGCTTCGATTTCCCCCTCCCGGAGGGAAGTATCCCCGGGAAAATAGCTCCATCGGGGAGAAAAAGGGCTCCTGCCCAAGTTCCGCCTCGAGACGGCGGTGCTTCATCCCAAAAGTCTTCTCCTTATTTTTTTCTAGGAAAAATGGGATTATATACCATACGATGGGCCACAAAGGATGGCCAGGGGCCCCACAAGCCACCAGGGCGCGCCCTAGTGCCTTGTGGGCACCTGGTGGGCCCCTTGATAACCCACAAGTATATGGGGTCGTTTGTAGCCTTTTTTGATAAATCAGAGTGTCAAACACAACGAGGAGCTAAAGGTAGAACAAATATTCCCTCAAGTTCTTTCGACCATTGATACAACTCTACACACACTTGACGTTTGCTTTACCTAAAACAAGTATGAAACTATTTTGTAGGTGTGATGCTAGAACTACATTGCAAGAATAAAACTAGGAGTACTTTGCGAGATAATAAAAGTTAGCTGTTCAGTAGAGAGCATTTTGTCACACAAGAAAGTTATTTGTCCCTAGGCAATTGATAACTAAACCGGTAATCATTGTTGCAATTTTATATGAGGGAGAGGCATGAGCCAACATACTTTACATACTTGGATTATATGTGTTGGGGAACGTAGTAATTTCAAAAAAATTCCTACACACACGCAAGATCATGGTGATGCATAGCAACGAGAGGGAAGAGTGTTGTCTACGTACCCTCGTAGACCGTTCGCGGAAGCGTTATATCAACGCGGTTGATGTAGTCGTACGCCTTCACGTCCGACCGATCCAAGTACCGAAAGCACGGCACCTCCGAGTTCTGCACACGTTCGGCTCGGTGACGTCCTCGCCTTCTCGATCCAGCAAGAGGGGCGAAGTAGTAGATGAGTTCCGACAGCACGACGGCATGGTGATGGTGTTGGTGAAGAACAATCTCCGCAGGGCTTCGCCTAAGCACTACGAAAACTATGACGGAGGATAAACTAGAGGGGACGGGGTTGCCGGCACACGGCTTGGTGTTTCTTGATCTGTCTTTGGTGCTAGCCCTACCCTTCTATTTATATGTTGAGCCCTAGGGTCGAAACTTGGAGTAAAAGCCTCCTCAAAGTCGGTTTCACCCGAAAGGCAAGAGTCCTTCTCGGACTCCAGGGCTAGACGCCCCTAGACGCCAGGGTTCCTGGCGTCTAGCCTCTGGTCTCCGCAAAACTTTCTTTTGCACTTTCCAAAAGCCTCGTGGGCTTTCCCCTTTGGCCCAGATAAAGTGTTCTCGTGCCCAAACATTTTGGGAAACATCGGGAACCCCTTCCGGTGAATTCCGGAACACTTCCAGAGATCAAACACTACTATCCCATATATCAAACTTTATCTCCGGACCATTCCGGAGTTCCTCGTCATGTCCGTGATCTCAACCCGGACTTCGAACAACATTCGGTCATCAACATACATAACTCATATAGTACTATATCGTCAATGAACGTTAAGCGTGCGGACCCTACGGGTTCGAGAACTATGTAGACATGACCGAGAAACGTCTCTGGTCAATAACCAATAGCGGGAACTGGATGCCCGTATTGGCTCCTACGTATTCTACGAAGATCTTTATCGGTCAGACCGCATAACAACATACGTTGTTGCCTTTGTCATCGGTATGTTACTTGCCCGAGATTCGATCGTCGGTATCTCAATACCTAGTTCAATCTTGTTACTGGCAAGTCTCTTTACTCGTTCCGTAATACATCATCCTACAACTAACTCATTAGTTGCAATGCTTGCAAGGCTTATAGTGATGTGCACTATCGAGTGGGCCCAGAGATACCTCTACGACAATTGGAGTGACAAATCCTAATCTCGAAATACGCCAACCCAACAAGTACCTTTGGAGACACCTGTAGAGCACCTTTATAATCACCCAGTTACATTGTGACGTTTGGTGGCACACAAAGTGTTCCTCGGGTAAACGGGAGTTGCATAATCTCATAGTCATAGGAACATGTATAAGTCATGAAGAAAGCAATAGCAACAAACTAAACGATCAAGTGCTAAGCTAACGGAATGGTTCAAGTCAATCACATCATTCTCCTAATGATGTGATCGCGTTAATCAAATGACAACTCATGTATATGGTTAGGAAACTTAACCATCTTTGGTTAACGAGCTAGTCAAGTAGAGGCATACTAGTGACACTCTGTTTGTCTATGTATTCACACATGTATTATGTTTCCGGTTAATACAATTATAGCATGAATAATAAACATTTATCATGAAATAAGGAAATAAATAATAACTTTATTATTGCCTCTAGGGCATATTTCCTTCAGTCTCCCACTTGCACTAGAGTCAATAATCTAGATTACACAGTAATGATTCTAACACCCATGGTGCCTTGGTGCTGATCATGTTTTTCTCGTGGAAGAGTCTTAGTCAACGGGTCTGCAACATTCAGATCCGTATGTATCTTGTAAATTTCTATGTCTCCCACCTGGACTAAATCACGGATGGAATTGAAGCATCTCTTGATGTGCTTGGTTCTCTTGTGAAATTTGGATTCCTTTGCCAAGGAAATTGCACCAGTATTGTCACAAAAGATTTTCATTGGACCCGATGCACTAGGTATGACACCTAGATCGGATATGAACTCCTTCATCTAGGCTCCTTCATTTGCTGCTTCCGAAGCAGCTATGTACTCCGCTTCACATGTAGATCCTGCCACGACGCTTTGTTTAGAACTACACCAACTGACAGATCCATCGTTTAATATAAACACGTATCCGGTTTGCGATTTAGAATTGTCTGGATCAGTGTCAAAGCTTGCGTCAATGTAAACATTTATGATGAGCTCTTTGTCACCTCCATAAACGAGAAACATGTCCTTAGTGCTTTTCAGGTATTTTAGGATGTTCTTGACCGCTGTCCAGTGATCCACTCCTGGATTACTTTGGTACCTCCCTGCTAGACTTATAGCAAGGCACACATCAGGTCTGGTACACAACATTGCATACATGATAGAGCCTATGGCTGAAGCATAGGGAACATCTTTCATCTTCTCTCGGTCTTCTGCAGTGGTCGGGCATTGAGTCTTACTCAATTTCACACCTTGTAACACAGGCAAGAACCCTTTCTTTGCTTGATCCATTTTGAACCTTTTCAAAACTTTGTCAAGGTATGTGCTTTGTGAAAGTCCAATTAAGCGTCTTGATCTATCTCTATAGATCTTGATGCCCAATATGTAAGCAGCTTCACCGAGGTCTTTCATAGAAAAACTTTTGTTCAAGTATCCCTTTATGCTATCCAGAAATTCTATATCATTTCCAATTAGTAATATGTCATCCACATATAATATCAAAAATGCTACAGAGTTCCCACTCACTTTCTTGTACATACAGGCTTCTCCAAAAGTCTGTACAAAACCAAATGCTTTGATCATACTATCAAAGCGTTTATTCCAACTCTGAGAGGCTTGCACCAGTCCATAAATGGATCGCTGGAGCTTGCACACTTTGTTAGCTCCCTTTGGATCGACAAAACCTTCCAGTTGCATCATATACAACTCTTCTTCTAGAAATCCATTCAGGAATGCAGTTTTGACATCCATCTGCCAAATTTCATAATCATGAAATGCGGAAATCGCTAACATGATTCGGACAGACTTAAGCATCGCTACAGGTGAGAAGGTCTCATCGTAGTCAATCCCTTGAACTTGTCGAAAACCTTTTGCAACAAGTCGAGCTTTGTAGACAGTAACATTACCGTCAGTGTCGGTCTTCTTCTTGAAGATCCATTTATTCTCAATTGCTTGCCGATCAATGGGCAAGTCAACCAAAGTCCACACTTTGTTCTCATACATGGATCCCATCTCAGATTTCATGGCTTCTAGCCATTTTGCGGAATCCGGGCTCACCATCGCTTCTTCATAGTTCGTAGGTTCATCATGATCTAGTAGCATGACTTCCAGAACAGGATTACCGTACCACTCTGGTGCGGATCTTACTTTGGTTGATCTACGAGGTTCAGTAATAACTTGATCTGAAGTTCCATGATCATCATCATTAACTTCCTCACTAATTGGTGTAGGTGTCATAGAAACCGGTTTCTGTGATGAACTACTTTCCAATAAGGGAGCAGGTACAGTTACCTCATCAAGTTCTACTTACCTCCCACTCACTTCTTTCGAGAGAAACTCCTTCTCTAGAAAGGATCCATTCTTGGCAACGAATGTCTTGCCTCCGGATCTGTGATTGAAGGTGTACCCAATAGTCTATTTTGGGTATCCTATGAAGACACATTTCTCCGATTTGGGTTCGAGCTTATTAGGTTGAAGCTTTTTCACATAAGCATCACAGCCCCAAACTTTAAGAAACGACAACTTTGGTTTCTTGCCAAACCACAGTTCATAAGGCGTCGTCTCAACGGATTTCGATGGTGCCCTATTTAATGTGAACGCGGCCGTCTCTAAATCATAACCCCAAAACGATAGCGGTAAATCAGTAAGAGACATCATAGATCGCACCATATCTAGTAAGGTACGATTATGACGTTCGGACACACCATTACGCTGTGGTGTTCCAGGTGGCGTGAGTTGCGAAACTATTCCGCTTTGTTTCAAATGTAGACCAAACTCGTAACTCAAATATTCTCCTCCACGATCAGATTGTAGAAATTTTATTTTCTTGTTACGATGATTTTCAATTTCACTCTGAAATTCTTTGAACTTTTCAAATGTTTCAGATTTATGTTTCATTAAGTAGATATACCCATATCTTCTTAAATCATCTGTGAAGGTGAGAAAATAACGATATCCGCCACGAGCCTCAACATTCATCGGACCACATACATCTGTATGTATGATTTCCAACAAATCCGTTGCTCTCTCCATAGTACCGGAGAACGGCGTTTTGGTCATTTTGCCCATGAGGCACGGTTCGCAAGTACCAAACGATTCATAATCAAGTGATTCCAAAAGTCCATCAGTATGGAGTTTCTTCATGCGCTTTACACCGATATGACCTAAACGGCAGTGCCACAAATAAGTTGCACTATCATTATCAACTATGCATCTTTTGGTTTCAACATTATGAATATGTGTATCACTACTTTCGAGATTCATCAAAAATAGACCATTCTTCAAGGGTGCATGACCATAAAAGATATTACTCATATAAATAGAACAACCATTATTCTCTGATTTAAATAAATAACCGTTTCGCATCAAACAAGATCCAGATATAATGTTCATGCTCAACGCTGGCACCAAATAACAATTATTTAGGTCTAAAACTAATCCTGAAGGTAGATGTAGAGGTAGCGTGCCGACCGCGATCACATCGACTTTGGAACCATTTCCCACGCGCATCGTCACCTCGTCCTTTGCCAGTGTTCGCTTAATCCATAGTCCCTGTTTTGAGTTGCAAATATTAGCACTAGAACCAGTATCAAATACCCAGGTGCTACTGTGAGCTCTAGTAAGGTACACATTAATAACATGTATATCACATATACCTTTGTTCACCTTGCCATCCTTCTTATCCGCCAAATACTTGGGGCAGTTCCGCTTCCAGTGTCCAGTCTGCTTGCAGTAGAAGCACTCAGTTTCAGGCTTAGGTCCAGATTTGGGTTTCTTCTCCTGAGCAGCAACTTGTTTGCTGTTCTTCTTGAAGTTCCCCTTCTTCTTCCCTTTGCCCTTTTTCTTGAAACTGGCGGTCTTATTGACCATCAAAACTTGATGCTCCTTATTGATTTCTACCTCCGCAGCCTTTAGCATTGCGAAGAGCTCGGGAATCGTCTTATCCATCCCTTGCATGTTATAGTTCATCACGAAGCTCTTGTAGCTTGGTGGCAGTGATTGAAGAACTCTGTCAATGACACTATCAACAGGAAGATTAACTCCCAGTTGAGTCAAGTGATTATGATACCCAGACATTTTGAGTATATGTTCACTGACAGAACTATTTTCCTCCATCTTGCAGCTATAGAACTTATTGGAGACTTCATATCTCTCAATCCGGGCATTTGCTTGAAATATTAACTTCAACTCCTGAAACATCTCATATGCTCCATGACATTCAAAACGTTGTTGAAGACCCGGTTCTAAGCCGTAAAGCATGGCACACTGAACTATCGAGTAGTCATCAGCTTTGCTCTGCCAGACGTTCATAACATCTGGTGTTGCTCCTGCAGCAGGCTTGGCACTTAGTGGTGCTTCCAGGACGTAATTCTTCTGTGCAGCAATGAGGATAATCCTCAAGTTACGGACCCAGTCCGTGTAATTGCTACCATCATCTTTCAACTTTGCTTTCTCAAGGAACGCATTAAAATTCAACGGAACAACATCACGGGCCATCTATCTACAATCAACATAGACAAGCAAAATACTATCAGGTACTAAGTTCATGATAAATTTAAGTTCAATTAATCATATTACTTAAGAACTCCCACTTAGAAAGACATCCCTCTAATCTTCTAAGTGATCACGTGATCCAAATCAACTAAACCATAACCGATCATCACGTGAAATGGAGTAGCTTTCAATGGTGAACATCAATATGTTGATCATATCTACTATATGATTCACGCTCAACCTTTCGGTCTCAGTGTTCCGAGGCCATATCTGCATATGCTAGGCTCGTCAAGTTTAACCTGAGTATTCTGCGTGTGCAAAAACTGGCTTGCACCCGTTGTAGATGGACGTAGAGCTTATCACACCTGATCATCACGTGGTGTCTAGGCACGACGAACTTTGGCAACGGTGCATACTCAGGGAGAACACTTTTATCTTGAAATTTAGTGAGAGATCATATAATGCTACCATCAATGAAAGCAAGATAAGATGCATAAAAGATAAACGTCACATGCAATCAATATAAGTGATATGATATGGCCATCATCATCTTGTGCTTGTGATCTCCATCTCTGAAGCACCGTCATGATCACCATTGTCATTGGCGCGACACCTTGATCACCATCGTAGCATCATTGTCGTCTCGCCAATCTTATGCTTCCACGACTATTGCTACCGCTTAGTGATAAAGTAAAGCATTACAGCGCAATTGCATTGCATACAATAAAGCGACAACCATATGGCTCCTGCCAGTTGCCGATAACTCGGTTACAAAACATGATCATCTCATACAATAAAATTTTGCATCATGTCTTGACCATATCACATCACAACATGCCCTGCAAAAACAAGTTAGATGTCCTCTACTTTGTTGTTGCAAGTTTTACGTGGCTGCTACGGGCTTAAGCAAGAACCGTTCTTACCTACGCATCAAAACCACAATGATAGTTTGTCAAGTTGGTGCTATTTTAACCTTCGCAAGGACCGGGCGTAGCCACACTTGGTTCAACTAAACTTGGAGAAACTGACACCCGCCAGCCACCTGTGTGCAAAGCATGTCGGTAGAACCAGTCTCGCGTAAGCGTACGCGTAATGTCGGTCCGGGCCGCTTCATCCAACAATACCGCCGAACTAAAGTATGACATGCTGGTAAGCAGTATGACTAATATCGCCCACAACTCACTTGTGTTCTACTCGTGCACTACATCAATGCATAAAACCTGGCTCTGATACCACTGTTGGGGAACGTAGTAATTTCAAAAAATTTCCTATGCACAGGCAAGATCATGGTGATGCATAGCAACGAGAGGGGAGAGTGTTGTCTACGTACCCTCGTAGACCGTTCGAAGCGTTATATCAACGCGGTTGATGTAGTCGTACATCTTCACGTCCGACCGATCCAAGTACCAAAAGCTCGGCTCGGTGACATCCTCGCCTTCTCGATCCAGCAAGAGGGGCAAAGTAGTAGATGAGTTCCGACAGCACGACGGCGTGGTGACGGTGTTGGTGAAGAACAATCTCCGCAGGGCTTCGCCTAAGCACTACGAAAACTATGACGGAGGATAAACTAGAGGGGATGGGGTTGCCGGCACACGGCTTGGTGTTTCTTGATCTGTCTTTGGTGCTAGCCCTACCCCTCTATTTATATGTTGAGCCCTGGGGTCAAAACTTGGAGTAAAAGCCTCCTCAATGTCGGGTTCACCCGAAAGGCAAGAGTACTTCTCGGACTCCAGGGCTAGACGCCAGGGTTCCCGGTGTCTACCCCCTGGACGCCAGGGTTCCCGGCGTCTAGCCTCTGGTCTCCGCAAAACTTCCTTTTGCACTTTCCAAAAGCCTCGTGGGCTTTCCCCTTTAGCCCAGATAAAGTGTTCTCGTGCCCAAACATTTCGGGAAACATCTGGAACCCCTTCCGGAGATCAAACACTACTATCCCATATATCAAACTTTATCTCCGGACCATTCCGGAGTTCCTCGTCATGTCCGTGATATCATCCCGGACTCCGAACAACATTCGGTCATCAACATACATAACTCATATAGTACTATATCGTCAACGAACGTTAAGCGTGCGGACCCTACGGGTTCGAGAACTATGTAGACATGACCGATACACCTCTTTGGTCAATAACAAATAGCGGGACCTGGATACCCATATTGGCTCCTACATATTCCATGAAGATCTTTATCGGTCAGACCGCATAACAACATACATTGTTCCCTTCGCCATCGGTATGTTACTTGCCCGAGATTCGATCGTCGGTATCTCAATACCTAGTTCAATCTCGTTACCGGCAAGTCTCTTTACTCGTTCCGTAATACATCATTCCACAACTAACTCATTAGTTGCAATGCTTGCAAGGCTTATAGTGATGTGCATTATCGAGTGGGCCCAGAGATACCTCTCCGACAAGCGGAGTGACAAATCCTAATCTCGGAATATGCCAACCCAACAAGTACCTTTGGAGACACCTGTAGAGCAACTTTATAATCACCCAGTTACATTGTGACATTTGGTAGCACACAAAGTGTTCCTCCGGTAAACGGGAGTTGCATAATCTCATAGTCATAGGAACATGTATAAGTCATGAAGAAAGCAATAGCAACAAACTAAACGATCAAGTGCTAAGCTAACGGAATGGGTCAAGTCAATCACATCATTCTCCTAATGATGTGATCCCGTTAATCAAATGACAACTCATGTATATGGTTAGGTAACTTAACCATCTTTGATCAACGAGCTAGTCAAGTAGAGGCATACTAGTGACACTCTGTTTGTCTATGTATTCACACATGTATTATGTTTCCGGTTAATATAATTCTAGCATGAATAATAAACATTTACCATGAAATAAGGAAATAAATAATAACTTTATTATTGCCTCTGGGGCATATTTCCTTCAATATGCACTTATGATTGGGACTCTAGCAAGCATCCGCAACTACCAAAGATCATTAAGGTAAGACCCAACCATAGCATTAAGTATCAAGTCCTCATTATCCCATACACAACAACCCCCTTACTCGGGCGTAAGCTTCTGTCACTCTAGCCACCCACCACAAGCAAATCATGAATGTATTGCAACACCCTACAGCAGGGATCCCTCACATTTGCATGACACGGAGGGCACCGTAGGACAACACCAAAAAAATATACAACTCGAACCAATCCTGGTCATCAATCAACCCATAGGACAAAACAGATCTACTCAAACATCATAGGATAACCAAATATCATTGGATAATAATATATAGTGTTGAGCACCATGTTTAAGTAGAGAATTGCAGCGGGAATAGAGAGGTTACACCACTGCATAGAGGGGGAGAAAGTTGGTGTTGACGGTAGCAAGGTTGTTGATGTAGATCGCTGTCACGATCCTTGCCCCGGCGGCACTCCAGCGCCGCCGGGAGAGAGGGGGAGAGCCCCCCTCCTTCTTCTTCTTCCTTGCCCCCCCCCTAGATGGGAGGAGGGTTTCCCCTCTAGTCCATGGCTGATACGTCTCCATCGTATCTACTTTTACAAACACTTTTGCCCTTGTTTTGGACTCTAACTTGCATGATTTGAATGGAGCTAACCCAGACTGACGTTGTTTTCAGTAGAATTACCATGGTGTTATTTATGTGCAGAAACAAACGTTCTCGGAATGACCTGAAACTTCATGGAGCAACTTTTTGGAAAATATAAAAAATACCTGCAAAAGATGAAGGCCAGGGGGCCCACCACCTATCCACGAGGGTGGGGGGCGCGCATGCCCCCCTACCTCGTGGGCCCCCTGGTGCCTCTCCGACTCCAACTCCAACTCTATATATTGTGTTTCGGGGAGAAAAAATCAGAGAGAAGAATTCATCGCATTTTACGATACAGAGCCGCCACCAAGCCCTAAAACCTCTCGGGAGGGCTGATCCGGAGTCCGTTCGGGGCTCCGGAGAGGGGAATCCGTCGCCATCGTCATCATGAACCATCCTCCATCACCAATTTCATGATGCTCACTGCCGTGTGTGAGTAATTCCATCGTAGGCTTGCTGGACGATGATGGGTTGGATGGGATCTATCATGTAATCGAGTTAGTTTTGTTAGGATTTGATCCCTAGTATCCACTATGTTCTAAGATTGATGTTGCTATGACTTTGCTATGCTTAATGCTTGTCACTAGGGCCTGAGTGCCATGATTTCAGCTCTGAACCTATTATGTTTTCATCAATATATGAGAGTTCTTGATCCTATCTTGCAAGTCTATAGTCACCTATTATGTGTTATGATCCGTTAACCCCGGAGTGACAATAATTGGGATACTTACCGGTGATGACCGTAGTTTGAGGAGTTCATGTATTCACTATGTGTTAATGCTTTGTTCCGGTACTCTATTAAAAGGAGGCCTTAATATCCCTTAGTTTCTGTAAGGACCCCGCTGCCACGGGAGGGTAGGACAAAAGATGTCATGCAAGTTCTTTTCCATAAGCACGTATGACTATATTCGGAATACATGCCTACATTACATTGATGAACTGGAGCTAGTTCTGTGTCACCCTAGGTTATGACTGTTACATGATGAACCGCATCCGGCATAATTCTCCATCACCGATCCATTGCCTATGAGCTTTCGATATATTGTTCTTCGCTTATTTACTTTTCCGTTTCTATTGCTATCATCACTACAAAATACCAAAAACATTACTTATACTACTGTTACCTTTTGCTACCGTTACCACTACTATCATATTACTTTGCTACTAAATACTTTGCTGGAGATATTAAGTTTCCAGGTGTGGTTGAATTGAAAACTCAGCTGCTAATACTTGAGAATATTCTTTGGCTCCCCTTGTGTCGAATCAAAAAAATTGGTTGAATACTCTACCCTCGAAAACTGTTGCGATCCCCTATAATTGTGGGTTATCAAGACTATTTTCTGGCGCCGTTGCCGGGGAGCATAACTCTATTCTTCGAGTCACTTGGGATTTATATCTGCTTATCATTATGAAGAACTTGAAAGATTCAAAAACTAAGATTTATCCCTCAACTACGAGGGGAGGTAAGGAACTGCCATCTAGCCCTGCACTTGATTCACCTTCTGTTTTGAGTAAGCTTGCGACACCTAAACCTGCTTCTGCTATTCGTTCTGGTATGTCTCCTGTTATTGATGATGCTACTTCTGCTATACATGATACTTATGATGAAAGTACTTCTATGCTTGATACTACTGTGCCACTTGGTGAATTTCTTGATGAACAACTTGCTAGGGCTAGAGAGATTGAAAATATTGAATCTGATAATACTGATGAAAGTGATGATGAAGAATCACTTGTTATTCCTGAGGGTTATGTTTTTTATCAAGAAGCTTCTTTAGCTATTTTAGCTTGCAAAGATAGATACGAACTTTAGAGGTTATTAGCTAAATGGAACAAGCAATCTCTAAATGCTAGAATGAAACCTGACCCTGCTTTTCCTACTTCACCTATCTGTGTTACCAATAAGGATTATGAATTCTCTGTTGATCCTGATATAATTACTTTGGTTGAATCTGATCCTTTTCATGGCTATGAATCTAAAACTGTTGTGGCACATCTTACTAAATTAAATGATATAGCTACCCTGTTCATGACTGATGAGAGAACTCGTTAGTTTTATATCCTTAAAATATTTTCGTTCTCATTAAAGGGTGATGCTAAGATATGGTTTAATTCTCTTGATCCTGGTTGTGTGCGTAGTCCCCAGGATATGATTTATTACTTCTCTGCTAAATATTTCCCTGCTCATAAGAAACAAGCTGCTTTAAGGGATATATATATATATATATATATAATTTTGTGCAAATTGAAGAAGAGAGTCTCCCACAAGCTTGGGGGAGGCTTCTCCAATTACTTAATGCTTTGCCTGGTCATCCTCTTAAGAAAAATTAAATACTCTATATCTTTTATAATGGACTAACCGATGCTTCCAGAGATTACCAGGATAGTTGTGCTGGTTCTGTTTTCAGGGAAAGAACACAAGATGAAGCTGAAATTCTATTAAATAATATGTTGAGAAATGAAAATAATTGGACACCTCCTGAGCCAGTTCCTGAGCCTATTCCTAAACCCACTCCGAAGAAGAGGGGTATTCTATTTCTCAGTCCTAAAGATATGCAAGAGGCAAGGAAATCTATGAAAGAAAAAGGTATTAAAGTTGAAGATGTTAAGAATTTACCTCGTATTGAATAAATACATGGTCTTAATTTACCGCCTGTTGAAGACACATATGATTTTAATCCTTTACCTATTGAAGAAACTCATGGTCTTGATAACCCAAAACAGGTAGTAAAGGTAAATTCTCTCTATAGATATGATAAAGCTGAAATCCTATTTACTAAGTTGATAGCTAATGCTTAGATGAGTTTGATAAATTTATGGCTAAGAAAGAAGACTTTAATGCTTATTTTGGTATACAATTGAAATACAATTCAAATATGCTTGAACACTTGGGTGATTATATGGCTAATGTCAAAGGTGAACTTAAACTTATTAGTAAACATGCTTCTATGGTTACCACTCAAGTAGAACAAGTACTTAAAGCTCAAAATGATTTGCTCAATTAATTGAATAGTAAGAATAATGATAATGCTGTTAGAGTGGCTACTAGAACTGGTAGAATGACTCAGGAACCTTTGTATCCTGAAGGCCACCCTAAGAGAATTGAGCAAGATTCTCAGAGAAATAATATAGATGCACCTAGTCCTTCTAAAACGAAGAAAAAGAAAAATGATAGGACTTTGCATGCTTCTAGTGAACCTGTTATTGAACCACCTGAGAATCCAAATGATATTTCTATTTCTGATGTTGAAACTCAATCTGGTAATGAACCTGAAACTAGTAATAATGTTAATGATAATGTTCATGATGATGCTCAACCTAGTAATGATAATGATATAGAAATTGAACCTGATGTTGATCTTGATAACCCACAATCAAAGAATCAATGTTATGATAAGAAATACTTTTTTGCTAGGAAACATGGTAAAGAAAGAGAACCATGGGTTTAGAAACCCATGCCTTTTCCTCCCAAACCATTCAAGAAAAAGGATGATGAGGATTTTGAGAGCTTTGCTGAAATGATTAGACCCATCTTTTTGCGTATGCGATTAACTGATATGCTCAAAATGAATCCTTATGCTAAGTATATGAAAGATACAAGCTGAAATTTCCACCATGCTTGCTAATTATACTTTTAAGGGTGGAATACCAAAGAAACTTGGAGATCTAGGAGTACCCACTATACCATGCTCTATTAAAACAAACTATGTTAAAACTGCTTTATGTGATCTTGGAGCCGGCGTTAGTGTTATGCCTCTTTCTTTATACCGTAGACCTGATTTGAATAAGTTGACACCTACTGAAATATCTTTGCAAATGGTTGATAAATCAACTGCTATACCTGTCGGTATTTGTGAGGATGTGCCTGTTGTAGTTGCAAACGTTACTATTTTAACGGACTTTGTTATTCTTGATATTCCCGAGGATGATAGTATGTCTATTATTCTTGGAAGACCCTTTTTGAATACTGCAGGGGATGTCATTGATTGCACTCAAGGCAATGTCACTTTTCATGTTAATGGTAATGAGCATACGGTACACTTTCTGAGGAAACAACTTCAAGTCCAAAATATCAACTCTATTGGAAAAATTCCATCGATTATATTTGGAGGTTTTGAATTTCCTCTTCCTACTGTCAAGAAGAAATATGATATTCTTATTATTGTGGATGTGCATATCCCCGTTGAGGTAACATTGTGTTATTCCAAATTTCTCCGGTTCCATGTTATTCGGAATGAGTTCGTTAACAAGACTTGATCAACCTTGTTAGTGGATTCCTTTTGATGATCATGAGATGGATGAAACTAGAAGGCACAACCTTCTGTATCCCACTTTTACTTTCTGTTATTTATATTAAATAAAATAAAAATAGTATTTTTCTATCTGTTATCTGATTATCCGTGCAATATAAAAATACCCCGAAAATAAAAGTTCTCCAAATGCCCTGAAATCTAAATATGATTTTTTCTAGAATATTTGAGAATATTTGGCACTGAGAACACAGCAGGGGGTCAACCACCTGCCCACGAGGGTGGAGGGCGCGCCCTACCCCCTGGGCGTGCCCCCTGCCTCGTGGGCCCATGGTGGCCCTCCTCCACTTATTCCTGCACCCACACACTTCTCCTTCCTCCCACAAACACGAATATCCAGCTCAAGCATGAGTTCTAGCTCATCTTGCTGCCATTTTCGATCTCCTTGCTCAAAGCACCTCTCACAAAACTGCTTGGGGAGATTGTTCCTTGGTATGTGACTCCTCCATTGTTCCAATTAGTTTTTGTTCTAGTGCTTTATTCATTGCAAATTTTTGCTACTTTGGTGACCCTGTTCTTGAGCTTGCATGTCAAATTTATATGGTCAAAAGTAGTTTTGATGCATGATATAGGCCCTAGGCACTTGTAGGAGTAGTTGCTATCAATATTATTGAGTTTGGTTTACTTTTATTTTGAAGTTACTAAAAAAATTTAGAATTTTTCAGAGGAAGAAAAATGCTTAGGAAAATGTTCCAAGGTGGTTCCTCAAGGAAGCAAGGACCCAGGCTTGCAATGTGTGATGCTGATGAAGAGCCACCAAGAGACGCTCCAATGCGTCCTTGTGAGTGGCCTTCTGAAAATTTTATGGATCAAGGAGGAATTAAGGAAGAATTCAACGCATATTTTCTTAACGCCGATCTTGTGAGCTTCAAGGAAGAGAAGTGCAGTTAGTATCACAATCTCACCAGTACCTTTGTGAGGATGTTTGAATTTTCATCTTCACGTAATTCAACAACTGTCCTATTTGATCTTTATGAAAATTCTTATACTATGGACTTAGAGGACTTTACCACTGCTTGCAAACTTCCACAATGGGGTAGTATAAGGGATCCTCTCAAATCTGAATTTAGAGATTTTCTTGCTAGTATAACTTTGGGAGAATGTAGAGATATAACACAACCTACCATAGGGAGCATTCACTTTCCTGCTATACATTATTTTGCTCTCTTCATAGGTAGATGCATTAATGGTAAAGATGAGGCATGTCACATGTGTGTCCCTGACCTCAGTATTCTTAGGAGTGTTGTGTTAGGAGACCAATCTTATAATTTGGGAGCCATTGTTGCATGTAGGTTGCATCTTAATAGATTTAATGGAGATTTCTTTGGAGAAATTTATGCAACCCGCATAGCTAGTTTTCTTGGTGTAGCCATACGCGAAGATGATATTGAATTACCACCTGCTTGCTGATGACCCACAAGTATAGGGGATCTATCGTAGTCCTTTTGATAAGTAAGAGTGTCGAACTCAACGAGGAGCAGAAGGAAATGATAAGCGGTTTTCAGCAAGGTATTCTCTGCAAGTACTGAAATAAGTGGTAACGGGTAGTTTTGTGACAAGATGAATTGTAACGAGCAACAAGTAACAAAAGTAAATAAAGTGCAGAAAGGTGGCCCAATCCTTTTTGTAACAAAGGACAAGCCGGAACAAACTCTTATAATAGGAAAAGCGCTCCCAAGGACACATGGGAATATCGTCAAGCTAGTTTTCATTGCGTTCATATGATTCACGTTCGATACTTTGATAATTTGATATGTGGGTGGACTGGTGCTTGGTTGCTGTTCTTACTTGAACAA
Organism: Triticum dicoccoides; assembly: GCF_002162155.2. NCBI lineage: Eukaryota > Viridiplantae > Streptophyta > Magnoliopsida > Poales > Poaceae > Triticum > Triticum dicoccoides. Next base: position 422,003,537 of record NC_041380.1, read on the forward strand.
GCATCCCACTTATGATTAACCTCTATTGCAAGCATCCGCAACTACAACAAAAGTATTAAGGTAAACCTAACCATAGCATGAAACATGTGGATCCAAATCAGCCCCTTACGAAGCAACGCATAAACTAGGGTTTAAGCTTCTGTCACTCTAGCAACCCATCATCTACTTATCACTTCCCAATGCCTTCATCTAGGCCCAAATAATGGTGTGTTATGTAGTCGACGTTCACATAACACCACTAGAGGCTAGACAACATACATCTTATCAAAATATCAAACGAATACTAAATTCACATGACTACTAATAGCAAGACTTCTCCCGTGTCCTCGGGAACAAACGTAATTACTCACAAAGCATATTCATGTTCATAATCAGAGGGGTAATAATATGCATATAGGATCTGAACATATGATCTTCCACCAAATAAACCAACTAGCATCAACTACAAGGAGTAATCAACACTACTAGCAACCTACTAGCACCAATCCCGGACTTTAAGACAAGAATTGGATATAAGAGATGAACTAGGGTTTGGAGATGAGATGGTGCTGGTGAAGATGTTGATGGAGATTGCCCTCTCCCGATGAGAGGAGCGTTGGTGAAGACGATGGTGATGATTTCCCCCTCCCGAAGGGAAGTATCCCCGGCAGAACAGCTCTGCCGGAGCTCTAGATTGGTTCCACCAAGGTTCCGCCTCATGGCGGCGGAGTCTCGTCTCGAAAGGTTGCTTCTAATTTTTTTTCATCGAAAGACTTCATATATGAGAATTCCAGCTGCCGGCATTCTCCCTCCTTATGTAAACCTTGTAAAATAAGAGAGAATAGCCGTAAGTATTGTGACATAAAGTGAAATAACAGTCCATAATGCAATAAATATCGATATAAAAGCATGATGCAAAATGGACGTATCAACTCCCCCAAGCTTAGACCTCGCTTGTCCTCAAGAAAAAAGCCGATAACAATAAATATGTCCTCATGTTTAGAGGTAGAGGCATCGATAAAAATAAAATATGGACATGAAGGCATCATGATTATTCTCAGAATAGCAACATATATAGATTTTGTCATATGATTACTTATGTTCAAGTGATGATCTATTCAGAATGCAAAAGTATAAATCATAAACCTTATTGGGTTCCGACAAACTATAATCTCAGTCATTGAAGCAATTGCAATTTATCATAACATCGGAAAGAGTATATGTCAGAGCTAAAAAGCAAGTCCACATACTCAACTATCATTTAGTCCTCCATAATTGCTAACACTCACGCAATACTTGTGGTTACGGAGTTTTAATTGGACACAGAGAAAGATAGGGGCTTATAGTTTTGCCCAACAACCTTTTACCTCAAGGGTAATGTCAACAATAATGGTTCATGCTCCCCTACATCCGATTAGATATATATATATATATATCATGTTCTTTCCAACATGCTGAGCTTGCCAAAGGATAAAATGAAAAAGAAAAGGTGAAGATCACCATGACTCTTGTATAAGGTAGAAGATAATAATAAAGGATAGGCCCTTCGCAGAGGGAAGCAGAGGTTGCCATGCGCTTTAATGGTTGGATGCACAAAATCTCAATGTGAAAGAACGTCACTTTATATTGCCCCTTGTGATATGAACCTTTATTATGCAGTCCGTCGCTTCATTACTTCCACATCACAAGATCGTATAAAACTTATTTCTCCCACACCAATCAATCATACATATTTAGAGCAATTTTTATTGCTTTGCACCGATGACAACTTACTTGAAGGATCTTACTCAATCCATAGGTAGATATGGTGGACTCTCATGGCAAAACTGGTTTAAGGGTATTTGGAAGCACACGTAGTATTTCTACTTAGTGCTGAGAATTTGGCTAGCATGAGGGGGAAAGGCAAGCTCAACAAGTTAGAGGATCCATGACAACATACTTTATCTCAGATATAAGAAAGACATAACTCATTACGTTGTCTTCCTTGTCCAACATCAACTCTTTAGCATGTCATATTTTAACGAGTGCTCCCAATCATAAAAGATGTCAATGATAATATATCTATACGTAAAACCTCTCTTTCCTTATTACTTCCTATTAATTGCAACAATGACCAAAGCTATGTCTGCCAACTCCCAACAACTTTTAATCATCATACTCTTTCTATGTGAAGTCATTACTCTCAATAAGATCAATATGAACTCTTTGTTTCTTTTTATTCTTTTTCTCTTTCTTTCATTCACCCAAGATCATGGCAAAATAATCAAGCCCTTAACTCAACACTAATCTTTATTATATAGCTCACGGACTCGATTACAAAGAGAGATCATAAAGAAAAACTCAAAACTAGATCATGCCATAAACTTTATTCTACTAGATCAAGATACTACTAATAGGATCGAACTAAGAAAAATGGCAAAGATAGGAGTTGTGATTGTGATACGATACCGGGGCACCTCCCCCAAGCTTGGCAGTTGCCAAGGGGAGTGCCCATACCCATGTGATTATTTCTCCTTCTTTATTGTTGGTGTAATATTCTTGGCGATTATTCCCCTCAGGATGTGTTTCTCCTCCTCGAGCTTATTGACTTGCTGCTTGAGGTCCATTATTTCCTTACGAAGCTTTCCTGTGACAGCTAAATCTCCTTGCACCCAAGGGTGTTGCATAGCTGTGGGAGAACAAGTGACATTCCTCTTCATATTTTCATAAGAAAGAAATCTAACATTGGAAGGGATAACCGAGTTTGGAATGGTTGAGCTCTGTAGTTCCCCCATCGTGAATCTAGCTCGGAAGCGAGAGGTGACTTCTTGATCCTCCATGGCATCTACTCTCATCAAGTCAGCCTCCATCTCTTCCTCCATTGCTAGCCCAAAGTGGTCAGCGTTGCTGTTTGCCCTTGGTTCTGGTGCCGGATTATGTCGGTGTACTAGAATAGGGGTACCCTAGTACCCCGAACTTGTGCACGGGCAGTTGTAGCACCCCGCGGCAAGGCTTGCTGGGCGAACGCCAAGACCCTCCAAGGTTCCCTTGGAGCCATCCAAGAACAAAGTATATAAGCTAAGGAGACAAGACCCCGGCAAGAGGAGCTTGCCGGGAAGGCCAATAAAGGCGCACCAAGGAACTTGCCGCGACGCACCACTCGCTCCGGCAAGGCAGCAAGGCCCCGGCAAGAGGAGCTTGCCGGGAAGACCAACCAAGGTACCTCGAAGCCCGGCGAGCGACAAGCCTCCGGGCCCGACAAGATAGCAGCAGCGGCAAGACACTTGCCGCGGCAGGCGGCCACTCTGCGTCCACGCTCCAGCGCATCCACCAACGTGTCGCTCTGGGGGCCTCCCCGGGCGCGCGTGGCAGGAGGCTGTGCAGCCAGCGGTGCGCAGCGGCATGCGAAGCTGACAAGATCGCCATCGTGGCGAACGGTGGCGCCCCTAACGGTCCTTTTCTGCACTGTTCGGGTGACTCAGACGGGCATTTAATGCCCTTGTCCCCTGCCGTCATGGTTAGGTAGGGTGCACTATACAAGCAACTGTATCAACTACCTCGCTTTTTACGTTTTTGCCCTCCTCTGCGTTGCCACCTGTCGGTGACCCCTTTAGCGTATAAAAGGAGGCCCATGCACAACGTAGAGGGGGTTCGGCTCATTCGATTCGGAGCCTCAGACAGTTTGCTTCGACCCATTCGTAGCCCAGAGAACATCACACTCTCGCTTTGGAGAGCAAGAACACCAGATAATACAATCAGACAAGCAGCAGTAGGAGTGTTATCTCTCTGGAGAGCTCCGAAGCTGGGTAAACTGCTCGTGTGCTTCGCCTCGATCCGCTCTTCATGTGATCTCCGCCCCCCGCCGAACCGAAAGGGGCCCGGTCCGCCGGCCCCATAGGTGTTCGTGGATCAGTTTCCCCGACATCTTTGGCGCGCCAGGTAGGGGGAAGACGAGATTGCGTGAACCTGATCCGGCATTCACACGAGCTAGATCCTTATTCCCTTCATCAACATGCCACCGAAGAAGAAGACTTCGGCGGCAGCCGCTCCATCCACGTCACTTCCGCCACCGTTGGAGCAAACGAGTGGTGGGATGGACGCCGGCGGAAGAAAGGACGTCGACGAGGAAGCCCATGATGCCGCCAGGTCCAAGAACAAGGCTGCACAAACCTCGGCGACTGTACATGTTCCACGCCACTCTCAGGAGGCGCAAGATCAACAGCGTCATGGCACTAGCAGTGCCATACGCATGATAGCCGAAGACCAAGCTGGTGGATCTCGGGCCGATCAAGACCAGCATGCACGCCAGCGTGCTGGCATGAGCGGGGCGCGGTCTCCTGGACAGGATACTGCTCCTTCTAACATAGTTAGAAGTTCGAGCACGTCCCGCTCCTCACGCCGTCCGCCACTGCCACCCATCACTCCAGCAGAAGCTTTGGCGCGAGCTCAACTTCTCCTAGATTACCCTCCAACGTCAGACAAGATCGACGAATGGAGAGCCACCATCCAGAGTCTCATCGGCTACGCCAATGGCGACACTCCACGGCGGCCGAGCGCGTCGCCGCCGCGGCAGGACCGCCGGACGCGAGCCGGTGGCGACGAAACGGGCGGAGGTGCAACTACCATGCAATCACCGCCCCGAAGGCCAAGATCGCCGACTCATCGGATCCACGAGCTCGTCGTGATCAGCGCCAAGTTCTTCATGATCGACAACAAGAAGACGCTCGAACCCGCATCGAGCGCCGAAGATAAGCGCGACGTCAATCTGACAAGCGCGCTGGGCCCTCTGTTGACATGCATGCGCCAGGGGAACCAGGTGATCTGCCGTACGCGGTAGGTTGTCCTGCGTTCACTCGTGAGCTGCGGCAAGTCCAGTGGCCCAGTACAAAGAACTTCAAGCCAGACGTACCGGAGAAGTACGACGGCAAGACGCATCCGTCAGAGTTCCTCAGCATCTACACCATTGCGGTGCAAGCTGCCGGGGGACGAGATGACAAGATCCTTGCCAACTACTTCCCGCTGGTGCTCAAGCCCAATGTCAGATCCTGGCTCATGCACTTGCCGGACAACTCCATATCCTCTTGGGCTGATCTGTGCCATCAGTTTGTCGGCGCTTTTACAGGCGGACACAAGCCTCATGGCCAGGAGAGTGATCTTCATCTGCTCGCCCAGAAGGAAGGAGAGCCTTTGTGCAAGTACATCCAGAGATTCAGTAGTGTGCAGCACAACATCCCAGACGTCCACCCTGCCGCGGTGATCAGCGCGTTCCATCAGAACATGCGGAACCGCAGGATGCGGGAGGAAATGGCGATGTGCAAGATCAGGGACGTCAGTGTGTTATATGCACTGGCCGATAAGTGTGCGCGTGCTGAGGAAGGGAGGAGACTCCCCGGAGAAAATATAGGAGCGGGAGGATCTGACAGCGAAGATGCCGCCCCGACAAGGAAAACCCGGCGGCGGAACAACAGAAGGAGGAAAGGCAAAGAAGTGCTAGTTGTTGAGCAGTCCGGCAATGGTGGCGGCGCCAAGGAAGCCAAAGTTGGTAACTCCGACAAGGAGGTTGCCGCGGAGGTAGCGGCCGCCGACAATCAGGACGGCGCCAACAAGCAGTACTGCAAGATTCACCGCACCAAGGGCCATGATCTTCAGAACTGTAAGAGAGTCGAGTAGCTTGTTGAGCAATAGAAAGCTGAATACGAGCGGCGCGACAAAGAGAAGGCCCAGGAAGGAGCTGGTGGATCCGGCAAGAAACGTCCCGGCCGAGGAGGACGCCGCGGCAAGGCCAAGCAGTGGCAAGGAGACAGACCTCCTCGCGGACCGCGACAAGGATGAAGATGATGGCCACGATGAATATATGGATGATGAGGAGACTGATGAGCAGGAGTTCCAGAAAGCCACAGAGGTCCTGTGCGTTGACGGTGGTGCTTCTCTTCATGCCTCGCACCGCCAGCTCAAGCAGTGGGTGCGGGAGGTTAATGCAGCAGAACCACCCGTCGAGTCACGCAAGCCTCTGAAATGGTCCGGCACGCCTATCATCTTTGATATTGAGGACCACCCGGATCACATAACTGCGGTCGGGTGCTTGCCGATGTTGGTTTCACCAACAATCCGCAACCTCAAGGTCACTAAGATGCTAGTTGACGGTGGAGCCGGCTTGAACCTGATCTCCTCCGCGGTGCTCCAGAAGCTCCAGATCCCTGACAGCGAGCTCGAAGAAACCGGCACATTTCAAGGAATTAACCCGGGAAGGAGCAAGCCAAAGGGAAAGATCATGTTGCCGGTAACATTTGGCAGTGAGCTGAACTTCAGGACTGAGAGGATCATGTTTGACGTTGCCGACATTCCATTACCTTATAATGGAATCCTGGGCCGTCCGGCACTCGCCAAGTTCATGGCAGCCTCTCACTATGCGTACAACGTACTGAAAATGCCAGGCCCAATAAGTGTCATCTCTGTCCCTGGCAACAAGAAGGATGCTCTTATTTGTGCCGACAAGATCTACCGGGAAGCAGCAGCTGCAGCAGAACGAAGGACACTTGCCGCTGAAGCTCCCAGGGGGAAGAAGAAGACCAAGTCCGGCAAGAGCTCTGATGCCCACTCCGGCAAGCGCACCTCTTCGGAGTGCTACGCTACCGTCGAGGACACACCATCGAGCTCCACCGGCAAGTGCAAGAAGGCGATGGCAGCTCCACCTGCGACTAAGAAGGTGTCCGCTAAGGAGGATGGCACTGGTGGTACCTTCACCATCAGCGCCACTCTTGACCCCAAATAGGAAAGCGCGCTCGTTGCTTTCCTGCGGGCGAATGTCGACGTGTTTGCATGGCAACCGTCTGATATCCCCGGTGTTCCCAGGAAAGTGATTGAGCACCACCTTGCTATCTGTCCTCATGCGCGGCCCGTCAAGCAGAGAGTCAGGAAGCAGGCAGTTGAGCACCAAGAATTCATCACAGAAGAAATCAAGAAGTTGGAAGCAACATGCCTTGTCAGAGGAGTACTCCATCCCACGTGGTTGGCCAATCCTGTTGTTGTGCGCAAGGCTAACGGGAAATGGAGACTTCGTATTGACTTCACTGATGTTAATAAAGCTTGTCCCAAAGACCCATTTCCCTTGCCGCGTATTGACTAGATTGTTGACTCCACAGCCGGATGTGATTTGCTTTCATTTCTTGATGCATACTCAGGATATCATCAGATCTTCATGGCAGAAGAAGATGAAGAGAAAACCGCATTTATCACCCCGTGTAGCACGTACTGCTTCGTACGGATGCCTTTCGGTTTGAAGAATGCTGGTTCAACATTCGCAAGGGTAGTTCACTATGCTTTTGAGCCACAAATACACAGAAATGTGGAAGCTTACATGGATTACATAGTGGTCAAGAGCAAGAACAAGGCGACCCTGATTCAAGATTTAGACGAAACATTTGCAAACCTGCGCAAAATCAACCTCAAGCTTAACCCCGAGAAGTGCGTATTTGGAGTCCCTTCCGGCAAGCTTCTCGGGTTCTTCGTGTCTCAGCGGGTAATTGAAGGCAATCTCGACAAGATCAAAGCCATCGAGCAGATCGAAGCACCAAAGCGCGTCAAGGATGTACGAAGGCTTGCCGGTTGCGTGGCTGCTCTCAGCAGGTTTATCTCTAGATCTGCTGAGCGCGCCCTGCCATTTTTCAAAATTTTGAAAAAGGCAGGTCCAATGAAATGGACTTCGGAAGCGGAGGCTGCGCTGCAGGACTTGAAGAGATACCTGTCCTCCACTCCAACACTTGTCGCACCTAAGCCGCAAGAGAAGTTGCTGCTGTATATAGCAGCAACCAATCAAGTGGTTAGTGCTGCGTTAGTGGCGGAGAGGGAGGCGGATGATGAGCCAGCAACCACGGCAGATCCATCCAGCGACAAGCAGGGGGCTTCGCCGACAAGCTCTGGTCCCGACAAACATGAGTTTGCACAGGAGCATGATAAGATGCCAAGGAGAATAGTGCAGCGCCCAGTTTACTTTGTCAGTTCCCTTTTGCAGGGGGCTAGATCAAGGTACTCTGGTGTGCAGAAGTTGCTTTTCGGCCTCCTCATGGCCTCAAGAAAGCTGCGCCATTACTTCCAAGCACATGAGATCACAGTCGTCACTCGCTTTCCGCTGAAGAGGATACTGCAAAATCCAGAAGCAACGGGCAAGATTGTCGTGTGGGCGCTGGAATTGTCAAGCTTTGGCCTCAAGTTTGAGAGCACCTCAACAATCCAAAGCAGAGCATTGGCAGAGTTCATAGCAGAGTGGACGCCAACCCCAGATGAAGAAATTCCAGAAACGAGCATCCCCGTCAAAGAGGCAAGCAAAGAGTGGCTGATGTACTTTGATGGTGCCTTCTCGCTGCAAGGCGCCGGTGCAGGCATGCTGCTTGTCGCACCCACTGGACAGCACCTCAAGTACGTAGTCCAGATGCATTTTCCCAAAGAGCAAGCAACCAACAATACTGCAGAGTATGAAGGATTGCTTGCCGGTCTCAGAATCGCAGCAGACCTTGGGATCAAGAAGCTCATTGTCAGGGGTGACTCACAGCTTGTCGTCCGACAAGTAAACAAGAACTACCAGAGTCCGTTGATGGAAGCGTATGTCGATGAAGTGAGGAAGCTGGAAGAGCACTTTGACGGCCTACAAATGGAGCATATCCCAAGAACTCAGAATGATATTGCTGACGGCCTGTCAAAGTGCGCCGCACTAAAGTTACCTGTGGAACCAGGGATCTTTGTGCTTAAGTTGACTCAACCATCCGTAACACCATCAACTGGACAAAGCAAAAAGAGGAAGTTGGTTTCTGGTGACTACTTTCCGGCAGAGCTCCCCGAAGCCGCCGCCAAGAAAGTCCCCAAGATCAACACCACAGATGCTGAGGGGCAGTCTGCTCCGGCAAGCCTTATGGTTTGTTCCGTTGAAGCAGACGCTCCCGACAAGTTTTGCTCCGGCAAGCTTGCCGGGGAACATCAAGCTCCGGCAGGGTTGCAAGTCCTTGCCGTAGAAGCAGATGTTCCCGCAGCAGCAGATGTGCCTTTAATCCTTGTTGTCGAGCCACAAGCTCCAGCATGGGCACAGCAGATTGTCCATTTCCTTCAGACAGGAGAACTTCCCGAAGAGCAAGAAGAAGCGGAAAGAGTAGCCCGGCAGTCAAGTATGTACCAGTTTGTCGATAGCATACTATACAGAAGAAGACTCAACGGTGTGAAATTGAAGTGTATTCGCCGGGAAGATGGACAAAAGCTGTTGGCGGAGATACATGGAGGCATATGTGGCCACCACATCGGCGCAAGAGCACTTGCCGGCAAAGCTTTCCGGCAAGGTTTCTTTTGGCCGACAGCCCTCCAGGATGCAACTGCACAAGTAACCAAATGTGAAGCGTGCCAGTTCCACTCCAAACAGATACACCAGCCAGCTCAAGCTCTCCAGACAATCCCTTTATCCTGGCCATTTTCGGTCTGGGGGCTCGATATCCTCGGCCCCTTCCCCCGAGCTGTCGGGGGCTTTGAGTACTTGTACGTCGCAATCGACAAGTTCACAAAGTGGCCGGAAGTGCAGCCAGTGAGGAAGGTGATAGCACAGTCAGCAGTCAAGTTCTTCAGGTCGATTGTTTGCCGTTTCGGGATCCCTAACAGGATCATCACCGACAACGGCACGCAATTCACGAGCCGCACCTTCATGCAGTATGTCCAAGACCTTGGCGCCAAGGTCTGCTTCGCTTCTGTTGCTCATCCGAGAAGCAACGGTCAAGCAGAGAGGGCAAATGCTGAAGTGTTGCGCGGGCTCAAGACCAGAACTTTCGACAGGCTGCACAGGTGTGGAAGGAACTGGATCGAGGAGCTGCCGGTGGTTCTTTGGTCGATCAGAACGACACCAAATCGAGCCACTGGCCAGACACCTTTCGCTCTAGTCTATGGAGCAGAGGCAGTTCTCCCCACGGAACTCGTATACGGATCACCTCGAGTGCTCGCTTATGATGAGCTTGAGCAAGAACAGCTGCGGCAAGACAACGCGCTGCTCCTTGAGGAAGATCGTCTTCAGGCTGCTGTACGAGCTGCTTGATACCAGCAAGCTTTGCGCCACTATCATAGCCGCAAAGTTAAAGCCAGAAGCTTCGAGGAAGGCGACCTTGTTCTTCGGCGCGTTCAGTCCGCCAAGAATTCCAACAAGTTGACGCCGAAGTGGGAAGGCCCTTATCGGGTGAGACGAGTCACAAGTCCTGGCGCTGTCCGCCTTGAGACCGAAGATGGCATTCCAGTGAGCAGCTCCTGGAACATAGAACATCTTCGTAAGTTTTTCCCATAAGGCGCGGTTGCCGGGACCCGTTCCGGCAACCACCTTTTGTACAAGTCTTGCCGCTGTTGCATGTAATCCTTTGTACAAAGCCGGGCGCAGATCCCGTGCATAAGTAAAAACCCATGTGCTCCGCACAGCTTGTCCATTTCATGCGTTAGTTCCTTTCTTGCATGTAATTATCTGACACTTTGTGGAGCACCTACATCCGGTAAGCAGTAACGAGCCGAAGAGCTCCATATTATTATTTTCTCTTCTTTCTTTTTCTCTGAAAAGGAAAAGAAGGTTCTCTCGCACACAAGTTTGCCGGGGGGGGGAGGAGAAGATTGTGGTATGGGCCAGGCGTCGCTCAAACAAAGACTTGCCTTACCGGGAAGCAAATGACAGAAAAGCTAAGTTGCCAAAGTTTGAGCAATCACTTTTTTAAATTTTTTAGTTATCTTCCTCGAACGACCCTGCTTTGTATGGAAAACCTATGCCGGAGGAACCAACTCGTGGCTAGTTGCGCCCTTACTTTGTTTCGAGTCCGCTCAACAGCTTAAGTGTGCTGCATCTAGTCGCGACAAGGCTTCTTGTCGGAAGCAGCGCCGCCAGCAGGCTGCTGAAGTTCCGCACTCAGCGCTCGCGGCTCGGGCGCCTGCGCCGACAAGTTCCCTAAAAGCGTAGGGTGAAAACATACAAAGGAAGGAATCTAGTAGAGGAAATAACATTGCAATTGATAACAGAAATAAAGTTATATTACAAAGATAACTTGTCGCAGCTCTAAGACTGTTTTCATAACATGACTAGCAGCGACAAGGGAAAAGAAGAAATGGGCGGCCTAATCTACGCGTCCGCCCTCGACTCGCTTGATCTCGCTCACCTTGTCCACAATGGGTGCGACAAGGGCCTTGAGTGCATCTAGATCGGCGTGAGGTGACAAAGATCGGAGGACATTGGTGAAGCTGAGGCCTGGATTGCGGAAGGCTACCTTCATCAGCACCTTCTGGAGAACCCTGGCGCAGATTTTGCGTGACTCATCGGCCAACTGCTTCGGGATCCTCTCCCGGAGCCGCTGGAGTGCCGTTGCCACGCCCTTGAAGAATAGGCTGAGCTTGGTGCTGGGTTGAAGGCTCTCGTCGGAAGGATACCCGAAGTCATCCATCCCCAGCTGCGCCAGCTCCTCGTTGATGACGGCGGCAGTGTTCACCAGACCCTCGGTCCAGTGCTCCACCATGTCTCTGAACGAGTTCTGGGTAACTGCAATGCTCTCCAGCAGTGCCGCGTCAGCCTTGACCTTCTCCGCCAAGGTCTTCTCCCGCTCCTTGGCGGCCTCCAGCGTCTGCGTCAGCGTGGCCAGCTTCAGCTCCAGGTCTGCTTTGGAATCCTTGGCGGCGCTGAGCTCCTTGCCCCTCTCAGCGAGAAGGCCTTGCAGCTCACCATGGGCGGCAGCATCCTTCTGGCGCTCACGCTTGAGCGCGGCAAGCTCCTCGCCGCTCTTCCCAATGTCGGCCTCCAGCTGCGCCACCTTCTCCTCTAGCTCCTTATTGGCGGCCTCTGCAGTTGCCGCGGCATCCTTTGCCTCCTTGAGTGCCCCGCCAAGTGCTCGCTCGCGCTCGGCGAGCTCTTCCTCGTAGCTGTCGAGGTGGGCCTTCTGCTGCACTAGCTCGCCTTCCCGCGCGGACTGCTTCTCGGCAGCAAGCCTTTGTTCCTCCTCAGCCTCGGCCTTCTCGAGAAGAAAGGCCGTGCGCTCCTCGTCTGCTCGCTCCCGCTCCTGCACCAGGGACCGAAGAGCTTCTTGATTTTGTCCTCGGAGCTCCTCCGCACGCTTCTCCATGTCAACTCCTGCCTTCGCGACAAGCGCTTCCCGAGAAGCCAGCTTGGCTTGCCGGGTGCGGTAGAGTGACAGCAGCTTCCGCAGCAGCTGCTCCTCCTCAGCCTCGCCACTGCTGCTGCCGGGCGCGTCAACCAATGACAGTCCGGCAGAGGCGAGCACCTCCCCGTCAAAAGTCTCCCCCTCGACCGGCGCCCTGGAGCTCGACGCCCAGGGTAGCTTGATGAAGATGTTGTCACCGGCCTGCAAGTAGGCGCCGGGCTGGGGCTCCTCGGAGCCCGGCTCCGCAGAAGCGGCAGAGGGTTCGGCGGTCGGTGCAGCGCCCGACGCTCCTGCGGCCTCAGGGTCGTCAGTGCGATCGCCCGACCCCTCGTTGGCTTCCGCAGCAGCAGCCCCGGCGGCTTCCTCGCCGGTGGTCTCATCAGCACCGGCAACTTCCTCGCCGGCGCCCTCTGTCTCCATTGGCTCAGCCGAAGGTGGGTCTGAAGAAAGAAGAAGGGAGGAAAATCAATCAAAAATCCAAGAAAGGAAAAACGAAAGAAGCAGAACCCAAGGGAAAGTTTTTGGGCAAGTGGATTACCTGCGCCAAGATCTTCAGTTGCGGCCTCAGTCACCGCAGGATCAGCAGTGCCGTCCCTTGCCGGAGAGTCCCCCCTTGCCGGAGAGCGCTCCCTTGCCGGGGACTCCTCCCTTGGCGGCGCAGTCGAAGCAGGTGGCACTTCGGAGCCGGTCTCCGGGCGCTCCTGATGAGGCTGCTCTGCTCCTGCACAAGTCAACAAGCAAGATGTTAACAAAGGAAAAAGCACTCAAGCACGCCCGGCAGCAGAAGATTAAACTATGAACTTACGCTGGGGGCTGCGCTGGGGGCTTCTTTGAGGAGTGATCGCAGGGTCCGTCAAGGTGATCTCGGACCCACCCCCTATCGACAAGGTGGGGTCATCTTCGATGACGATCACCGCGGCCTTGGCCCTCTTCGCCGCTCTCTGGGCCAGTGTTCTGAAAAGAAAGGAGTCCAGATTGGAGCAAGTCAGATACAAGATATAAACAGCAAGATTGAAGGATTATAAGAGCACCAAAGAAACTTACTCTTCTTCCTCCTTGTCGGAGCTGAGCGCGGAAAGATCGAAGTTCGGCCCTCCTCCGGTGCGGCGAGGTGGAGGAGTAGTATCCCTTGCCTGCTTGGCGGGGGCAGTGGCGGTGGCCCGGGAAGATCTCGCTCCAGTTGCCGATGTTGCGTGAGGCGCTCCCGCGGCAACATTGCTTGCCGCGGTAGAGCGCGTCGCGCGGCTCGGTGTCTGTGGAGCTGGCTGACGCCCCGCTGCGTCCCCGGCCCTGTGAAGGCGCCTCCTTGGCGGGGCCGGGGGCTCAGCCTGCGGCAAGCTCTCTGAAGGCTCAGCCTCCTCCTCGCCGGCCTCGCTCGACTCGGCTTCGGAACCGGCAAGCGCCTCTTCACCCATGAACTCCGCGCGTTCGGCAAGGTTTGCCGCCTCTGCAGCCTCCGCCTCCTCCACAGTGAAAACGAATGCGCCCGCGGCAGCTGTAGCCGCAGCCTCTTCCGCCCTAGTGGCGATGAGCTGCAGCTCCTCGTCGGTGGTGTCACGAGTGAGGCTCTTCTGCTCGTCAGCAGGGACCGGCACTTCCTCCAAGGTGTCGAAGAATGTTCGCACAACATCATCCGCGGGCTCTTGAAAAGTTGGGATGATGCCGTGTGAATCGCACAACGGCATCATGGCGCGGATCCGGTCAAGCGAAGAGTTATTGCACAAAGGAACTACGCCCCTCGGCAGTGTGAATGGGTGCTGGGGGTCGCGTTTGAATAATTCCAAGAGCATTGCATCCAACTCCAAGACGGTGAAGTTGTAGTTGAGGCCCGGCCGTAGCCTCATGATGTCCGCCGAATTCTTGAATTCCCAGGTGGGCCTCCCCCTCTCCTGCAGGGGGGCAATGCGGCGGCGGAGGAAATCTGCCCCGACAGCACCTACGGTGAGCCTGGCAAGCGTGAGGTGAAGAATCCTAGTGATGGCGATCTTCAGCCTCTCGTCTTCCGGGGCCACATTGCTCAAGTCATTGCCGCGCACTATTGGAGTTTGGCGCACGGCGGTGAAGGGCTGCGGATTCTCCTCAACAATCCAACACCACTCCGCTCTCCACTCCTCCCACTTGCTGCGGAGCTCACCATCCAAGTACGCCTCCTTCTTGCCGACTCTCGAGACCCAGGCAATCCCTCCGGCAAGCGGCTCTCCTCTCTCTACCTGAGGAATGAAGTAGTGGCGGAAAAGGGCAACACTAGGGTGGACTCCGACAAAGTTTTCGCACAAGTGTGCGAAAACTGCCATGGTCAGGACAGCATTGGGGGTGAAGTCAAGGAGGCGGAAGCCATATGTGTTCATAATGTCACAGAAGAACTCCGAGAAAGGCGGGCAGAGCCCGCAATAGAAGAATAGTGGGAAGAACGGGTACCCATTTGGAGCCAGCTTCGAAGCGGTAGCCGGGAGTACCCTCGTGCGCGGATGCGCACGCGTCTCCGTCGCCCAAAAGAGGTAGAAGTACTCCCTCAGCTCCTGCACGCCGAGCTGGGGGGTGAAGATCACCCGCTCCTTCCGCAGCGCCGCGAGCCGCTGCGCCTCGGCCGACTTCACACCCTTTCCCTTGTTGGCTTTCGGGCCCATGGCGGAGGTGGCGAGGGAGGTCGACGGCGTGGAGATGCTGGTGACAATGGGAGGGGCGGAGCGCTGCTCTCTCGGCTTCGAGAAGAAGGGGGGGAGCGGCGGAGTTTGTGAAGAAGGAGTAGCAGCAACCAACGGGGGGGAACGAACTGCCCCTGTTTCCTCTGCTTATAAAGAGGGACGGGGCGGACGTTTCGCCCTTCCTAATAAACAACCACCCACGATCTCCCCCACGATGCCGCATTCAACGCGTGCCGTTATGGGGGAGCGCTGTGAATACGGTGCGAGATTTGGTGTAGCCCAGCCCGCGTGTGCCCGTGCCCTGTCTTGGGCCTGGCCCAACAGCGCTCGGCACCGTGTTTGGCCCAGGCCTGGGGGCTCCTGTCGGTCTACTAGAATAGGGGTACCCTAGTACCCCGAACTTGTGCACGGGCAGTTGCAGCACCCCGCGGCAAGGCTTGCCGGGCGAACGCCATGACCCTCCAAGGTTCCCTTGGAGCCATCCAAGAACAAAGTATATAAGCTAAGGAGACAAGACCCCGGCAAGAGGAGCTTGCCGGGAAGGCCAATCAAGGCGCACCAAGGAACTTGCCGCGACGCGCCACTCACTCCGGCAAGGCAGCAAGGCCCCGGCAAGAGGAGCTTGCCGGGAAGACCAACCAAGGTACCTCGAAGCCCGGCGAGCGACAAGCCTCCGGGCCCGACAAGATAGCAGCAGCGACAAGACACTTGCCGCGGCAGGCGGCCACTCTGCGTCCACGCTCCAGCGCATCCACCAACGTGTCGCTCTGGGGGCCTCCCCGGGCGCGCGTGGCAGGAGGCTGTGCAGCCAGCGGTGCCCAGCGGCATGCGAAGCTGACAAGATCGCCATCGTGGCGAACGGTGGCGCCCCTAACGGTCCTTTTCTGCACTGTTCGGGTGACTCAGACGGGCATTTAATGCCCTTGTCCCCTGCCGTCAGGGTTAGGTAGGGTGCACTGTACAAGCAACTGTATCAACTACCTCACTTTTTACGTTTTTGCCCTCCTCTGCGTTGCCACCTGTCGGTGACCCCTTTAGCGTATAAAAGGAGGCCCATGCGCAACGTAGAGGGGATTCAGCTCATTCGGTTCGGAGCCTCAGACAGTTTGCTTCGACCCATTCGTAGCCCAGAGAACATCACACTCTCGCTTTGGAGAGCAAGAACACCAGATAATACAATCAGACAAGCAGCAGTAGGAGTGTTATCTCTCCGGAGAGCTCCGAAGCTGGGTAAACTGCTCGTGTGCTTCGCCTCGATCCGCTCTTCGTGCGATCTCCGCCCCCCGCCGAACCGAAAGGGGCCCGGCCCGCCGGCCCCATAAGTGTTCGCAGATCACTTTCCCCGACAGATTAGATACCCGGCTCTCCCTGATTGACTCTTGAGAAGACATCTTGTTCTAATCTGCAGCAGCAACAGCTCGAAAACAAAAACAGAGGAAATTTGCGTGATACGGGAGTCAAAACCTTCAGGAGAATATATAATGAATTTTTACCGCCAAAATACGTAACGTGCAAGAAAACGGAGTCCGGAAGGCAGACGAGGTGCTCACGAGGTAGGGGGCGCGCCCAGAGGGGTAGGGCACACCCACCACCCTCGTGGGGCCCTCGTGTCCTTCCCGGACTGCTACTTATTTTTCTATTTTTCTAAATATTCCAAAACAGAGAAATATTGCCTTAAAAATTGTTTTGGAGTCCGTTTACTTATCGTACCACATACCTATTCCTTTTCGGAGTCTGAAAGCTCTGGAAAGTGTCCTTTATGTATTCCTCCGGGGTTACGGTTTCAATAATATTGGTTTGAACATTTATGGGATTACGTGAGATATAATGTTTAATTCTTTGACCGTTTACCACCTTTGGATTTGTGCCCTCGAAGTTGTTGACTTTTATGGCACCGGAACGATAGACCTCTTCGATAACATAGGGGCCTTCCCATTTAGAGAGAAGTTTTCCTGCAAAAAATCGTAAACGAGAGTTGTATAGCAATACATAATCACCTACATTAAACTCACGCTTTTGTATCCTTTTGTCATGCCATCTTTTAACTTTTTCTTTAAACAACTTGGCATTTTCATAAGCTTGGGTTCTCCATTCATCAAGTGAGCTAATATCAAATACCTCTTCTCACCGGCAAGTTTAAAATCATAGTTGAGCTCTTTAATAGCCCAATATGCCTCATGTTCTAGTTTGAGAGGTAAGTGACATGCTTTTCCATAAACCATTTTATACGGAGACATACCCATAGGATTTTTGTATGCAGTTCTATAAGCCCATAATGTATCATCAAGTTTCTTGGACCAATTCTTTCTAGACCTATCAACAGTCTTTTGCAAAATTAATTTGAGCTCTCTATTGCTCAACTCTACTTGACCACTAGATTGAGGGTGATAAGGAGATGCAATTCTATGATTAACATCATACTTAGCAAGCATTTTACGAAAAGCACCATGAATAAAGTGTGAACCACCATCAGTCATTAAATATCTAGGGACTCCAAACCTCGGAAAAAATAACTTCTTTAAGCATTTTAATAGAAGTGTTGTGATCAGCACTACTAGTTGGAATAGCTTCTACCCACTTAGTAACGTAATCAACAACAACTAAAATATGTGTGTATCCATTAGAGGCAGGAAAAGGTCCCATATAGTCAAAGCCCCAAACATCAAATGGTTCAATAACAAGAGAATAATTCATAGGCATTTCTTGACATCTACTAATATTACCAATTCTTTTACATTCATCACAAGACAAGACAAACTTACGGGCATCCTTGAAGAGAGTAGGCCAAATAAAAACCAGATTGCAATACCTTATGTGCAGTTCTATCTCCGGCGTGGTGTCCTCCATAAGACTCTGAATGACACTTGCGTAGGATCCGTTCCTGTTCATGCTCAGGTACACAACGTCTAATAACACCATCTACTCCTTCTTTATAAAGATGTGGGTCATCCCAAAAGTAATGTCTTAAGTCGTAGAAAACTTTTTCTTTTGCTGGTATGTGAATCTAGGTGGTATAAACTTAGCAACAACATAATTAGCATAATCAGCATACCATGGAGTACTACGAGAAGTACTTATAACATTTAATTGTTCATCAGGAAATCTATCATTAATAGGTAGTGGGTCATCAAGAATATTTTCTAACCTATACAAGTTGTCTGCAACGGGGTTCTCAGCTCCCTTTCTATCAACAATATGCAAATCAAATTCTTGTAGCAAGAGAACCCATCTAATAAGTCTAGGTTTAGCATCTTTCTTTTCCATAAGGTATTTAATAGCAGCATGATCAGTTTGAACAATTACTTTAGAATCAACAATATAAGGCCTGAACTTATCACAAGCAAATACAACTGCTAAAAGCTCTTTTTCAGTAGTAGCATAATTTCTTTGAGCATTGTCTAGAGTCTTACTAGCATAATGAATAACATTTAATTTCTTATCAACTCTTTGCCCTAGAACAGCACCTACAGCATAATCACTAGCATCACACATAATTTCAAAGGATAAATTCCAATTAGGTGGCTGAACAACAAGTGCAGAGACTAATGCTTTCTTAAGTATTTCAAATGCTTCTACACAATCATCATCAAAGACAAATGGTATATCTTTTTGCAATAAATTAGTCAGAGGCCTAGAAATTTTTGAGAAGTCCTTAATGAACCTCCTATAAAATCTAGCGTGACCAAGGAAACTTCTTATACCTTTGATGTCCTTGGGACATGGCATCTTTTCAATAGCATCAACCTTGGCTTTATCAACTTCAATACCTCTTTCAGAAACTTTGTGCCCCAAGACAATACCTTCATTAACCATAAAGTGGCACTTTCCAAATTCAAGACAAGATTAGTTTCTTCACATCTCTGCAAAACTCGATCAAGATTTCTCAAGCAATCATCAAAATAGGAACCATAGACGGAAAAGTCGTCCATGAAAACCTCACAAATCTTTTCACAAAAGTCAGAGAATATAGCCATCATGCATCTTTGAAAGGTAGCAGGTGCATTACATAAACCAAAAGGCATACGTCTATAAGAAAAAGTACCAAAAGGGCATGTAAAAGTAGTCTTTGATTGATCTCTAGCCGACACAGGTATTGGAGAGAAACCAGAATAACTCTCTAGAAAGGAATAGTGTGTATGTTTGCATAATCTTTCTAGCATTTGATCAATAAAAGGTAAGGGGTAATGATCTTTCTTAGTAGCTTTATTTAATTTTTGGAAATCAATTACCATCCTATAAGCTGTGATAATTCTTTGTGGAATCAATTCATCTTTATCATTAGGAACAACAGTAATACCTCCCTTCTTAGGGACACAATGGACAGGACTTACCCACTCACTATCAGCAACGGGATAGATTATACCTGCCTCCAGAAGCTTTAGTTATTCTTTTCTTACCACTTCTTTCATTTTAGGATTCATACGTCATTGAGGATCATGAACTGGTTTGGCATCTGCTTCCAAATTTATTTTATGTTGACATAGAGTGGGACTAATGCCCTTGAGATCATCAAGAGTATATCCAATAGCAGCATGGTGCTTCTTCAGAGTTTTCAATAATCTTTCTTCTTCATGCTCTGAAAGGTTAGCACTAATAATAACAAGATATATCTTTTTTTCATCAAGATAAGCATATTTAAGATTATCAGGCAAAGGTTTAAGCTCAAACACGGGATCACCCTTGGGTGGAGGAGGATCCCCTAAAATTTCAACAGGCAAATTATGTTGCAGAATAGGTTCCTGTTTAAAGAATACTTCGTCTATTTCCCTTCTTTCATTCATGAACATACCATTTTCATGGTCTAGCAAATAGTGTTCAAAAGGATCACTAGGAGGTACGACAACAGAAGCAAGACCAATAATTTCATCCTTACTAGGTAATTCTTCCTCACGATGTTGTTTACTAAATTTAGAGAAATTAAACTCATGAACCATATCATCCAAGCCAATAGTAACAACATTCTTTGTGCAATCTATGGTAGCATTGACAGTATTTAAGAAGGGTCTACCAAATATAATGGGACAAAAGCTATCTTGTGGGGAACCAAGAACAAGAAAATCAGCAGGATATTTAGTTTTCCCACACAAGACTTCAACATCTCTAACAATTCCAATTGGTGAAATAGTATCTCTATTGGCAAGTTTAATTGTGACATCAATACCTTCTAACTCAGCAGGTGCAATTTCATTCTTAATTTCTTCGTATAAGTCAATAGGTATTACACTAGCACTAGAACCCATATTGTCGGAGTAAATGACCACGGGTAGCCTAGATGGCTCCCCCTGGCACTTCAAAAAAATTATAGGGCGCTCAAGCCTTCGAGCGTCCAAGACATGGGGCCGCTTTCCCCTAGCCGGCTACCTCTCAAGCCGGATACATGAAGAAGGCCTAGCCCTGAAATCCTTGAGAAACAAGACCACAAGAAGGCCGACTTCCAAAAGCCGGCCATGAAAGGGTCGACTCCCAGGAGCCGGCCCCTTAGCAGGCGGCTAAGATCTTGCCCTCAGAGTCTGCACCCACATAACGGCGATGCAACGGGGCGTGGCTATAGTAAAGCCTGCCACCCCCGAATCCCGGCGCACGCATGGCCACAGTGCACCATACGGGGCGGCCATCACCCGTCCGGTGCGGCACTGTTGCCACGATGATCGTGACGTCACCCACGGCGAGCGGTCTGTGCGACCCGTGGGTGGCGGACCCCCTCGGTCAGGGAGATCCCAAAGGCGGCCAGGCTTCCCACAGTCGGCCAAGGGTATGGCCGGCTTCCAATAGCCGGCCAGCTCTCTCCCTCCAAGGAGGTGCTTCATTAAGGAGACAAGAGAAGGTAAGGCTACAGTGATGAGCCGCCTCGCAGCGGCACTGTAGCCATGCTTACCAAGACAAAGCCATCGTCACCAGGGGCAAGGCAACAGTAACCAGCCCCCGACAGAACCCCCGAGCGGTGGGGCCGGCCTGTCGACCAAAGGGTCGGCAGCCGGCAGGCCCACCAGTCGGCGGAGAAGCCGACGGGCATAGACACAGACGGCTAGGGCCCACGCCCAGCCGGATTACCATTGTACCCCTGGGGGGTAGGCCTATATAAACCCCCCAGGGTTCCCATGCAGGCCGGGGGGATTGCTCTTTGGATAGTTTTTAGACACCACAAGGAGAAGAGGAGCGGGCTGGCCTTGCCCTCCTTCATCCTTTCACCGAACAGCTCAAGGAGCATTCTGTATCTACCCATCGAGCTAGTGATCATGCGAAGACCCCGCAGAGCAGCATTAGGGGTGTTATCTCCCCGAAGAGCCCTGAAGCTGGGTAAGATTCGCCGGCGTGCATGTCTTCGCCTTATCTCGTTTCCAGGCACCGACGATGTTTTATTGGCTCCCACAATGATAAGCCATCCATTGGCATATGTCGCACCAACCACCTGACATTTGGCGCCCACCATGGGGCCAGGTGCACCGTCGTCCGGAGACCTACTCTGGACGGGAACCCTCTTCCTTCCCAATGCGCGTAGCCAGCCCGGCTCGCCCGATGGCGCTTGCCCCAACGCGCTGCAAGATGTCGCCGACGCCTGCGCGACGAGCTGCCTCGCCGATCTTCTTGGCGAGGCTCGCATCTCCGACGAGCCCGCATCCGGCGCGGGCACAGACTGCCCCGAGAGCCACCTCGTCAGCCTCCTCGACCAACTCCATGTCTCCGGCGATCTTGCTGCGGACTTGGAGTCGGTTGGCTCCACCGACCCGATGCTTGTCGACTCCGACACGGCATCCCTTGACGCCTTCCCCACCAACATGGTGGTCATGAACGACCCTCTTCCTCGAGCCGACAGTAGCGGCAGTGCCATCACCGAGGTACTGGTCATCAGCCATAGCGCCCCCTTAGGCGAAAACTCCCATGGCGCTCTGCAAATGGCGCTGCACGACTTGTCCGTCCTTGTCCCAGCCGATGAGGACGCCAAGACATTGGACGCGTGCCGCCTCGCCCTCGTTGCGGAGGGCCAGAAGCTCGCCACCATGAGACGCCTCACCGAGGCTCACCAGCGCGAGGTCGACCGTGCCTCCTTCGGCACGCCGCCTCCCGACGGGCTGAGCCGCGTCGGCATCGTCAAGAAACATGGCGCGGCTATCGGTGACATGCTGGGAGCAGACCGCCCAGTCTATGCCACACCTCTCGAGAACTTGCGCATCACCCAGGCGGCCGCAGACGAGTTGAATGGGCTAGGGCCTGATGAGCTTCCCTACATGACCAGACGCATCCAGCAACTTATCGACGCGGCCACAGAGCGGCATGAAGCCGGCGTCCGCACCGAGAGTCCTCCCCCGCGCCGAGAGCACGGCGCGACGTCCCGAACACCGACCGCGGGCAACACCCACGCGAGAAAAGAAAAGGAGCCGGCTGCCAGCCGCAGCCGGATTCAAATCTCCATCGAGCACGACGCAGAGGGCCGCCCTCGAGCCGTGGAGTGGCGGGGCAACCCCCATCCTCCTCTGCCTCGTGGAGAGAGATACCCTACCCCGCCGCCTGTCACGCATCTGACTCTCAGCGGCCGGCTGGGTCGCCGCGAAGGAGTCGGCGAGAATGATATCCGCCATCAGATCGACCGCCTTGCGCAATCACTGGCCCTGGAAGAAGAAGATGATGTCGGCCCGTCTTGCTTCGGCCCCCGCATCTGCCACGAGCCCTTCCCCAAAGGGTTCTCGCTCCCAAGAGACACGCCCAAGTACAACAGCTCCGTGAAGCTGGAAGATTGGTTGATCGACTACTCCACCGCGGTTAGCATCGCAAACGGTAACAGGCGTGTTGCCGTAAAATATGTGCCCCTCATGATCCAAGGCAAGGCGCGCACCTGGCTCAACAGCCTCAAGCCTTACAATGTCAACAGCTGGCTAGACTTCACTGAAGCCTTCATACGCAACTTCACCAGCACCTACATGCAGGCTCCCAAGCCCCGACAGCTCTCCCTGTGCGTCCAAGGGCCCAACGAATCAACTCGCGACTACCTCACGCGTTGGGCCGAGCTCCGCAATTCCTGCGAGGGAGTGCACGAGGTTCAAGCTATAGAGTACTTCACCACCGGGTGCCGAGAAGGCACCCTCCTCAAGCATCGACTCCTCTACGACGGGCCGACTACGCTTGACGAGCTGCTGGTCATAGCTGATAAATACGCCACGGCCGATTCCTCAATGAAGACCGAACTCCGAGTGGACGCCTCCGGGAAGGTGCTCGCTCCAAGTCCCAAGACGCCAGCTGGAGAATCCAGCCGACGCCCACACCAGAACGACCACAAGCGCAAGGCTCCCCTGCCGCCTTCCACCAATCGGTAGGTGGCCACAGTCGAAGACGAACAACTCGAAGGGCGGCCCGCACCCAGGAAGCAGAAGGGCGGCAGGCCGGCTTGGCAGCCGGCTTTCTCCTACAAGCAAGCACTTGATGCCCCCTGCAAGTTTCACAGTGGTGCAAAGCCTTCAAACCACACAACCAGAAAATGCCATTGGCTCACTCGGATCTCCAAGGGTGAGGGGATGGCGCCACCTCCGCCTGCTGGTCAGCCGCCTCCGGCTCCTCTGCAGCCGGCCGCTCGACCAGCGGTCGGGGCAGTTCAAGATGAGTACCCCGACGAGCATGCCGCCTACGTCGTCTTTACGATCCAGCCAGAAGATCGGCGTAGTCGGCGCCGACAACACCAAGAAGTGGTCGGAAAGGCCTATTAGCTGGAGCCAGACAGATCACCCAGAGGTGATGCCGTCTCCCGGCTCTTATGCATTTGTTCTGGATGCTACCCTCGCTACGGAAAGGCGAGCCGCCCGTTTCTCTCACATGCTGATAGATGGTGGGAGCAGCATCAATATCCTATACTGTGACACCATGGAGAAGTTGAGCATCAAGACAAAGCAGCTCATGCCCAGTCGTACTGTGTTCCATGGCATCGTGCCCGGCTTGTCCTGCTCCCCAATCGGCAAGATCAAGATAGATGTCCTCTTCGGGGACAAGGATCATTTCCGCCGAGAGGCGGTGTGGTTTGAAGTGGTGGATCTAGAGAGCCCTTACCACGTGTTGCTTGGCCGACCTGCCCTGGCCAAGTTCATGGTGGTACCCCATTATGCCTACCTCAATATGAAGATACCAAGTTCCAAGGGCATCATCACCATAGCCGGAGCCTACAAGAAATCCTCCGAGTGTGCGGCTGCCAGCAGCCGGCTGGCTGAGTCCCTTGTAATTGCTGAAGAGAAGAAGATACTAGACCGAGTCGTGGCCATGGCCGGCAAGCAGCCGACCCTGTCCCCCGACCCCAAGGAATGTGGTGCCCAAGGTTCTTTTCAGCCGGCCAAAGAAACAAAGAGGGTACCTCTGGACCCAGATCACCCAGAAAGGTTTACCACTATCGGGGCAAACCTGGACAGCAAATAGGAAGGCGAGCTCGCCGATTTTCTCCGTGAGAATCGGGACATTTTCGCATGGTCCCCCAAGGACATGCCGGGTGTGCCGAAGGAATTCGCCGACCACAAGCTACATGTCTGAGAAGGTGTGAAACCAGTCAAACAGCCTCTCCGCCGACTATCGGAGGAGAAGAGAAGGATTGTAGGAGAAGAGATAGCCCGGCTTCTGGCAACCGGCTTCATTATGGAAGTTTTCTTCCCAGAGTGGCTCGCCAACCCGGTCCTCGTGCTGAAGAAAAATAACAAGTGGCGCATGTGTATAGACTACACTAGCCTCAACAAGGCTTGCCCCAAAGATCCCTTCGCCTTGCCGAGGATTGATCAAGTAATAGACTCCACAGCCGGATGTGAGCTGTTGAGCTTCTTGGATGCTTACTCAGGCTACCACCAGATAAAGTTGGATCCAGCTGACCGCCTGAAAACCACCTTCATCACACCATTCGGAGCCTTCTGCTACCTGACTATGACATTCGGCTTGAGAAATTCCGGTGCCACTTTTCAGTGTTGCATGCAGAAATGCCTCCTCAAGCAGCTCGGCAGAAATGCCCACGTCTATGTAGACGATATTGTGGTGAAGACGGAGAAGCGCGGCACCTTGCTAGAAGACCTCAGAGAAACATTTGAAAACTTGCGCCGATTCCAAATCAAGCTCAACCCCGAGAAATGCGTGTTCGGAGTACCAGCCGGCCAGCTCCTAGGCTTCCTGGTCTCCAAACACGGCATCGAGTGCAACCCAATGAAGATCAAGGCATAGAGAGAATGGAGATTCCCACCAAGCTGCGGGATGTCCAGAAGTTCACCTGATGCTTGGCTTCCCTGAACCGCTTCATCAGCCGGCTCGGAGAGAAAGCCCTCCCCCTCTACCGACTCATGAAGAAGTCCACTCATTTCGAGTGGAACGACCAGGCGGACCAAGCCTTCCATGAGCTAAAGAAGATGCTGACCACACCACCTGTCTTGGCGGCACCGGCTGGAAAGGAGCCCATGCTCCTTTACGTTGCCGTGACTAGCCGGGTGGTCAACACTGCCATCGTAGTCCAGCGCCCAGAAGAAGGCCGGGCTCAGCCAGTTCAGAGGCCGGTGTATTATTTAAGCGAAGTCTTATCCACCTCGAAGCAGAACTACCCACACTACCAGAAGATGTGCTACAGTGTGTACTTCGCTGCCAAGAAGCTCAAGCCCTATTTTCAAGAGCACCCCATCACGGTCGTGTGTACTGCCCCGCTCGTCGAGATCATAGGCAGCCGGGATGCATCCGGCTGGGTGGCCAAATGGGCCATTGAGCTGGCCCCATACGCAATCTTCTACCAGCCCCGCACCGCTATTAAGTCCCAGGCGCTGGCCGACTTCCTTGTCGATTGGGCCGAAACCCAATACCTGCCACCGGCTCCCGACTCCACTCACTGGCGGATGCACTTTGATGGGTCCAAGATGCACACCGGCTTGGGAGCCAGCATCGTCCTCACCCCTCCCAAGGGCGACAAGCTCAAGTATACATTGCAAATTCATTTTGCCGCCTCCAACAATGTGGCCGAGTACGAGGCGCTCATACACGGGCTCCGGCTAGCCAAAGAGCTCGGCATCCACCAGATCCTCTACTATGGCGACTCGGATTTGGTGGTCCAACAGTCATCCGGTGACTGGGACGCCAAAGATGCAAACATGGCGAGCTATCGTTTCCTCGTCCAGCAAATTAGTGGATATTTTGAAGGATGTGAGTTCCTTCATGTACCACGTGCCGACAACATGCAAGCAGATGCCCTGGCACGAGTAGGATCCACTCGGCAAGCCATACCAGCCGGCGTTTCTCTACACCGCCTCCTCAAGCCGTCTATCAAGCCCTCTCCAGAATCTGATTCCATCTTCGTGCCTCCTGACCCCAACACAGTCGGATCCGACTTGGGAAACCAAGCAGGTGGCGTGGGGACTCCAACAGGCGGCCCGGGGACTGCCATAGTCGCACCCGTCCTGGGGAATTCGGAACTCGGCCCGGGGCTACTGCAGCCGACCCGGGGACTACATCAACACAACAGGCGATGGCCGACTCCGACTCCAACTCTTCACCACCCAGCCCACCCGCCCCTATCACAGTGGTAGTCCTGACAATAGAAGAAGTCACAGCTCCATCATGGGCCCAGCCCATCCTCAACTTCTTAGTAAACAGAGAGCTGCCAACCGACGAGATCTCGGTAAGACAAGTTCAACGCCGAGCCGGAGCCTACACAATTGTCAGCCGAGAGCTTGTTAGGCGCAGCGTCACTGGAGTCTTCCTGCGCTGCGTCGAACCAGAGAAGGGCATAGCAATCCTCAGGGATATCCACCAAGGCGAATGCGGCCACCACACAGCCTCAAGATCACTCGTCGCCAAGGCTTTTCGCCATGGATTTTTCTGGCCGACTGCTTTGGAAGACGCCAAGGAATTAGTCAAACACTTCAAAGGGTGCCAAGTTTTCAACTCCAAGCAACACCTGCCGGCTTCCGCATTCAAGACCATCTATTGGAAATATGCCCTAGAGGCAATAATAAATTGGTTATTATTATATTTCCTTGTTCATGATAATCGTTTATTATCCATGCTAGAATTGTATTGATAGGAAACTCAGATACATGTGTGGATACATAGACAACACCATGTCCCTAGTAAGCCTCTAGTTGACTAGCTCATTGATCAATATATGGTTACGGTTTCCTGACCATGGACATTGGATGTCGTTGATAACGGGATCACATCATTAGGAGAATGATGTGATGGACAAGACCCAATCCTAAGCCTAGCACAAGATCATGTAGTTCGTATGCTAAAGCTTTTCTAATGTCAAGTATCATTTCCTTAGACCATGAGATTGTGCAACTCCCGGATACCGTAGGAGTGCTTTGGGTGTGCCAAACGTCACAACGTAACTGGGTGGCTATAAAGGTACACTACAGGTATCTCCGAAAGTGTCTGTTGGGTTGGCACATATCGAGACTGGGATTTGTCACTCCGTGTAAACGGAGAGGTATCTTTGGGCCCACTCGGTAGGACATCATCATAATGTGCACAATGTGATCAAGGAGTTGATCACGGGATGATGTGTTATGGAACGAGTAAAGAGACTTGCCGGTAACGAGATTGAACAAGGTATCGGGATACCGACGATCGAATCTCGGGCAAGTATCGTACCGCTAGACAAAGGGAATTGTATACGGGATTGATTAAGTCCTTGACATCGTGGTTCATCCGATGAGATCATCGTGGAGCATGTGGGAGCCAACATGGGTATCCAGATCCCGCTGTTGGTTATTGACCGGAGAACGTCCCGGTCATGTCTGCATGGTTCCCGAACCCGTAGGGCCTACACACTTAAGGTTCGATGACGCTAGGGTTATAGGAAAAGTATGTACGCGGTTACCGAATGTTGTTCGGTGTCCCGGATGAGATCCCGGACGTCACTAGGAGTCCCGGAATGGCTCGGAGGTAAAGATTGATATATAGGAAGTATGGTTTTGGCCACCGGAATTGTTCCGGGCATCACCGGTAGTGTACCGGGACCACCGGAGGGGTCTGGGGGTCCACCAGGTGGGGCCACCAGCCCCGGAGGCCTACATGGGCCAATAGTGGGAAGGGACCAGCCCCTAGGTGGGATGGGGCGCCTCCCACCAAGGCCCAAGGCGCCTCCAAGAGGGGAAGGGGCAAACCCTAGGGTAGATGGGCCCTAAGGCCCACCCTAGGTGCGCCTCCCCCTCTCCCCCTTGTGGCCGCCTCCCAGACGGGATCTAGGGGCTGCCACCACCCCTAGGGAGGGAACCCTAGGTGGGGGCACAGCCCCTCCCCTCCCCCTATATATACTTGAGGTATGAGGGCTGCCAAGCACACGAATTCTCTCCATGTTGGGGCAGCCCTACCCCTCTCCCTCCTTGTCTCTCGTAGTGCTTGGCGAAGCCCTGCTGGAGTCCCGCGCTCCTCCACCACCACCATGCCGTCGTGCTGCTGCTGGATGGAGTCTTCCCCAACCTCTCCTCCCCTTGCTGGATCAAGGCGTAGGAGACGTCACCGGGCTGTACGTGTGTTGAACACGGAGGTGCCGTCCGTTCGGCACTAGGATCATCGGTGATTTGGATCACGACGAGTACGACTCCATCAACCCTGTTCACTTGAACGCTTCCGCTTAGCGATCTACAAGGGTATGTAGATGCACTCTCCTTCCGTCATTGCTAGACTTCTCCATAGATTGATCTTGGTGATGCGTAGAAAATTTTGAATTTCTGCTACGTTCCCCAACACCATCCCCCTCACCTGGCCCTTTGCTGTCTGGGGGCTGGACATGGTGGGCCCGTTCAAGACAGCATGCGGCGGCATGACGCATCTGCTCGTCGCTGTGGACAAATTTACCAAGAGGATTGAGGCAAAGCCGATCAAGAAGCTGAATGGGCCGACTGCCATCACCTTCATCACAGATATTACAACCCGGTATGGGGTACCGCACAGCATCATCACCGACAATGGCACAAATTTTGCAAAGGGAGCACTGACACGTTTCTGCGCAACACACGGCATCCGGCTGGACCTAGCGTCAGTTGCCCACCCGCAGTCAAACGGCCAGGTCGAGCGAGCAAACGGCCTCATCCTCACCGGCATCAAGCCTCGACTGGTCGTGCCACTGGAGCATTCGGCCGACTGTTGGCTCGACGAGCTGTCGGCCGTCCTTTGGAGTTTTCGCACTACCCCAAACAAGTCAAACGGCTTCACCCCTTTCTTCCTTGTATATGGTGTCGAGGCTGTCATCCCAACTGACATCGAGTTCGACTCGCCTCTGGTCACCATGTACACGGAGGCAGAAGCCAAGGAAGCACGAGAACACGGTGTTGACCTGCTGGAAGAAGGCCGGCTGTTATCTCTCAGTCGGTCCGCCATCTATCAGCAGGGTCTGCGTCGCTACCACAGCCGGAAGGTCAAGCCAAGATCTTACCAAGAGGGCGATCTTGTGCTCCGGCTGATCCAGCGAACAGCCGGCCAGCACAAGCTCTCGGCCCCTTGGGAGGGCCCCTTCATCATCAGTAGAGCTTTAGGCAACGACTCCTACTACCTAATCGACGCGTAGAAGCCGAAGGCACACAAGAGAGATGATTCCGGGAAAGAGTCGGAACAACCATGGAACGCTGATCTCCTCCGAAGATTTTACAGTTAAAAAACAGTACGTAGCACGCTACCTTTTGTACCAAGTACGAGACAAGGGGTGCCCCGAGGAGTGCTCGGGGACTACCCTCTTTTATTTATGAAAGACGAGTATCATGCATACAATTATGTTACTACACTCGCTTTCTTCGTCCGGCACCGGGTTCGACCAGTCGGCCCGGGGACTCGCTGCCTCAAGTTATATTTGAAGTTCCACCTGCAGTCAGACAAGTAGTGTGCCGGCACCCAAGCCCCCTCTTGCCAAAAAGTCACAGCTCGAAGAACCGACTGTCCGACTGGGAAAAGCCAAGGGAAGGAAAGGATGCCCACGCGAAAAGCGGCTAAGGACCAATGAACTTATATAATGCGAGCCGGCCTCCCACCCGCCAGCCGGCTGGCTGGCTTCCTGTTCACCTTGCTGCAATTTGAGAAAGCTCGAGTACTTGCCTTCCCAAAACGACCAAGTCCTTCTCTGGCGACAGACTGCAGAGCAGCTGTCCGGCTGGGAAGGCGGCGGCCAAGGGAAGGCGGCAAACGAAAAAGCCAAAGGATAAAAAGCAAACATAAATGGAAGCCAAGCACATGCATAATATTTACACAAAAGACCTTCAAAAGGCCAGCATTCAACATAGTCTGAAAACACCCTAGTGGGTGGAACTGCGCAAATTTAAAGATTGTTCAAAAGAGTAACAAGCAAGAAAGCAAAGACGGCGGATCAAGCCAAGGGTACAACGGGCGAGTTGGGCAGGTTGGCGGAGTCGGCGGTGCCGGCTGGAGGAGTGGCCGGCTAGTGAGTCTCGGCATTGTTGTTGGAGGCACGATCGGGCTGAGGCGGGATAGTCCCTTCACCATCCGGCGCAGCGTCTTCGTCATACTCTCCCTCCTCCCCTTCGCCCTCATCACTGGAGGCAATCTCCTCCGCCGACTCCTCACCTTCGGCCGGGTTCAGCCCGAACTACTCCTCCGGCTGAGAGACGCCAGCGTCATCCACCTCAGGAGCAAAGGCGCTGGTGTCGGTGTACTCAGCGATCGCCGAGGCGCGCTGGATGATAGCCGGCCGCACTGCCTCCAGCTCCTCATCAGCCTCCTGGTGCCAGGTGCTCAGCTGGTCTAAGTTCAGCCCTGGGTACCAGGCTCGGACGAACTCCAGAGCCCGGCCAGCGCCGGACCGGGCCGCTGACACCTTCCAAGCCTCGAAGCGGCCGACTGCGACCTCTAGCCAGTCGGCAGTCCGACTTGGGGTGCGCGGGATCACCTCGCTGGGCTAGAGGGCCGCCAGCACTTGCGCCCCGGCGCGCTGAAGACGGCGGAGCATGCGATGGGCCGGTTGCAGGCGGGCTTCAAGCCCCAGAAGCTGCTCCTCAAGTGACCGGTTAGCATCCGGCGTGATCTCGGCCCCCGCCTGCCGTCGCGCGTCGCGGTAGGCCTCGATGGCTTGGGTGGCGGTGGCTGAGTACCCGGGAAAGTAATCTGCACAAAGAGGAAAGCAGTGGTACAAAGTCAAAAAATGAATCAGATAGTAGAAGGCAGGCAAGGAAACAAAGAAGAAGGCGGCCTACCATCAATCAAGTCTTCCACCCGGCTGTAGCCTTGGCTCAGTGCCTGCCTTGTCTCGGCCCAGTTTGCCGCCTCGGTCTCGTATTCAGCTTTGAGGGCGGCCTCGCTGTCCTGTGCCGCCTTCAGGGCCACCTTGTGGCCCTCCTCCTGGTTGGCCAGCTTCTTGGCCTGGCGATCACGCTCCTGGGCCAGGGCGGCGCACTCGGCCTCCTTGGCACGAAGGGCGGTCTGGGCTCCGCCTAGCTGGCTCCTCAAGTCAGCGTTGGCCCCTGCAAATATAAAGAAAGAAGTCGTTAGGAAAAGATCCGACCCGACTACTCGGTAATCGGCCCGAATCTCGGGGACTACACCTAGTGGGTGCGCTGACGCGCCCCCACTTAAAAGAAAAACGAAGCACTTACTCCGGCTCTCGGTCAGATCAGTGTCCTTCTGACGCAACTCCTGGGCCTGGCGCAAGCTTGAAGATCCTCCTACGGCTCCGACTATGGAGGAGGCCGGGACTCGCCCAAGGGAAAGAGGGGCCCTGTTTGATAAATTGAGAAAAAGGGTTTGGAAAAACATCAACCAAAGAAGAAGAAAAAAGAAAGGCATGAGAACAACGACACTTACGCTGAGACCGCCTGCGGCTGCTTCACCACCTTGCGGAAGCGGGCTGCCTTCACGGCCGCCTCGTCCCGCTTGGTCGCAGCCGCGGTACTCTTGGGTTTCTTCGGCCGACTGCCGAAGTGGATCGACACGGCCGCGCGGAGGTTGTGGTACTCCTGTAGATAAGACAGGGGACGCGAGTGAGAACAAGACGACAATCAAGCTTTCCAAGAAGTTCCAAGCCGCCTGCTCAGCAGCCGGCTCGAAACTCGGGGATACACCTAGTGGGTGCGCTGACGCGCCCCCACAGAAGAAATCAAAGCAATCGACAAGGAGCAGGAGGACTCACCCGAATAACCGACGGCGTCATGAGAAACTCCTGGGTGTACTGCTTCACTGCGGTGGCTTGGGCCTGAAGCCGGTTACGGACGTCCTGCGCCACCACATTCAGCACGGCCGTTCCGCCGCCCGGCGTCCACCCGGACAAGCTGTCGCTGGCCGCTTCTAAGTCCTGGGCCGACGAGCTGGCGTCCATGGTTTTCTGCGCGTTCGGCGCCAAAGTCGCCTTCCCCGTGCGCCGGCGAAGCGGTGACGAGATCACAAGATCCCTTCCCACGGCCGGCTCGCCCCTAGCCGGCTGCGTGGGCGGCACTTCGGGCCGGCTTCCTTGGTCCGCTCCAATCGGTGGCGATGGCGCCACCTCCCTCTCCATCTCTAGCTGGCTGCGGCTGGCTTCCTACGGCGGGGGCACAGGGGTGTCGGGAGCCGCGGCGCGGAGGGGAATGACGAACTGTGGAGGCTGGTTCTGTAGAGCCTCCGCCTCCCTCTCCGAGTCTGTGGCCTCCGCCTGGGCCTTGGCGGACGCGACGGCTCGCGCCTCCGCTCCTCCGCCTCCTGCTCCTCCCGCACTTCCCACGCGTTCTTCTCCGTCGCCTCTAGGAGGTCAGCGCGGGGATCTACCCGGCGCAAGCTTGAAGATCCTCCTACGGCTCCGACTATGGAGGCGGCCGGGACTCGCCCAAGGGAAAGAGGGGCCCTGTTTGATAAATTGAGAAAAAAGGGTTTGGAAAAACATCAACCAAAGAAGAAGAAAAAAGAAAGGCATGAGAACAACGACACTTACGCTGAGACCGCCTGCGGCTGCTTCACCACCTTGCGGAAGCGGGCTGCCTTCACGGCCGCCTCGTCCCGCTTGGTCGCAGCCGCGGTACTCTTGGGTTTCTTCGGCCGACTACCGAAGTGGATCGACACGGCCCGGCGCTTCTGCGCGCCGCCATGGGCAGTCGGCCCGGCAGATGGGCCCGCACCATGGTGATCGGGCGCCGGTCGGCGGTGCGCAATGACTTCGGCCTCGTCGTCAGCTTGCCAGTCCTCAAAGCCGGCCCCGAGCCCGGACCCACCTGCGTCGCCACCTTCCCCTGCGATGTCGTCTTCCATGGCGGCCGCCCCCAGGTCTGGGTCGTCTACATTATCCATCATGCGGTCGGGGAGGAACTGGCGTTCCATCCCCGCGGCTCCGGCTGCTGGCGGAAGCATGGGGTTCTGCCAAAGAAAGGCCGACTGGTCAGGAGTCGGCCACCATGAACTCGGCAACAAACAAAGAGAAAGAGAAGAGAAACTCACCACCGGCGGAGGATTGGCGCGAGGGTATGGCACCTTGCCGTACTGCCACTCCTCGGTGAGCTTGCAGTTGGAAATGTAGTTCACCATATAAGACACCTCGGCGTGAGGCATCTCCTTGGTGCTCAGCCGTCATGGGTCGAAGCGGCCGCTCATCTGGCAGATCATATGAGGTCGGCCCTGGAGCGGGAGCACCCGGCGCTCCATGAAGGCGGCCACCAGGTCGGCCCCGGACAGACCCTCCGACTGTATCATCACCCGGAGCCGGGCGACGGAGGCGGACCCGCCCGGAGACAACGACCTGGACCGGAAAGACCATGAGGGCTGCCTCCCAGCCGGCGGGCTGGCTATGTAAGCCGGCAGATTGACGAAGTCACCTTGCGGAGCGATATTCTTCACGTAGAAGTAGGACTTCTGCCAAAGCTTCACCGATTGGATCAACGGGATGGGCGGAAATGGGTTGTTGTCGCTCGTCCTCCGCATGGCGATGAAGGCGCCGCATGGGGCGGGCACGCCCGCGACGACAGTGCTGAGCTTGCACTGGAAGAACTCTCCCCACAGTTCAAGGGTGGGGAGGATGCCAAGAAAACCCTCGCACAGGATGACGAAGGCCGACAGCAGCATCACCGCGTTGGGAGTGAGGTGATGCGGTTGGAGATGATAGAATTCGAGGAACGAGTGGAGGAACCCACTCGGCGGCAGGCCGAAACCGCGCAGGCAGTGCGAGCGGAAGATTACCCGCTCGTCCTCTTCCGGCTCCGGCGAGATCTCCCTCTCCGGCACGAGGCGGACCTACACGAGATCCGCGCCCGGCAGTCGCCGCGTCCGACGGAGGAAGTCGATGTGGTCGTCGTGGACGTTGGAGCCATCCTAGGAGCTCGACAATGCCATGGGGACGGCGCGGCAGCGAGAAAGGTGCGGCGAAAGGAGGGCGCATGACCCAGCTGCGGTGAAGCGACGGCAAGCCAAGAAGATTGGCAGGAAGGCCGAGCGGCGGCAGGTAGCTGTCGCGACGAGAAGAGGAAGAAGATGGAGGGGGTAGAGCGAGGGAGAGCGCGCGTGCGTTTGTCACTCCCCTCCTCTCCCCCTACTTATAGCCTCGTGCGGCGAAGCCGAGGAGGCAGGACGCGAGGGGACGTGGAATTAACTGCACCCACTCCCCCATGCCCCGCGATTATTGCGCCATCACGGCGTGAGGAAACCGCCGCTGGGGCGCGCGTGGTCCATCCGGACCGTAGAAGATCCGCGCATGGGTCGAGGCCCTGTAGTGGCGGGCCCCAGACTGTGGCGGCGTCCCGTCGTGCGCGTGGGCTGGCAGGCCCCTCTAGCCGGAGGATGCCACGTGGTGCGCAGATGATGAACGGTCAGCTCATAGCCGGACTCGCACGCCGACTGGCGCCCGCCTTCAAGCTTCGAGATCTCTAGGAGACGGCGCGCCTAGCCGAAGCCGGCTCCTAGTTCCCGGCTCCTCAAAATAGGAAGCTGGCTGACCTCCTCGTCTTTTTTCTGCCTCGGAGCCCAACCAGCTTCGGGGACTACTGTCAGAGTAAATGACCACGGGAAGCCTAGCCGGCTCCCCTGGCACTTCAGAAAAATTATAGGCCGCTCAAGCCTTCGAGCGTCCAAGACATGGGGCCGCTTTCTCCCAGCGGGCTACCTCTCAAGCCGGCCGCGCAAAGGCGGCCCAGCCTTGAAATCCTTGAGAAACAAGACCATGAGAAGACCGACTTCCAGAAGCCGGCCATGAAAGGGCTGACTCCCAGGAGCTGGCCCCTCAGCAGGCGGCTAAGATCTTGCCCTCAGAGTCTGCACCCACATAATGGCGACGCGACGGGGCGTGGCTACAGTAGAGCCTGCCACCCCCGAATCCCGTCGCACGCATGGCCACAGTGCACCGTACGGGGCGGCCATCACCCGTCCGGCGCGGCACTGTTGCCATGATGATCGTGACGTCACCCATGGTGAGCGGTCAGTACAACCCGTGGGTGGCGGGCCCCCTCGGTCAGGGAGATCCCAAAGGCAGCCAGGCTTCCCACAGTCGGCCAAGGGTATGGCTGGCTTCCAATAGCCGGCTAGCTGTCTCCCTCCAAGGAGGTGCTTCAGTAAGGAGACAAGAGAAGGTAAGGCTACAGTGATGAGCCGCCTCGTGGCGGCACTGTAGCCATGCTTACCACGACAAAGCCATCGTCACCAGGGGCAAGGCAATAGTAACCAGCCCCCGACAGAACCCTCGAGCGGTGGGGCCGGCCTGTCGACCAAAGGGTTGGCAGCCGGCAGTCCCACCAGTCGGCGGGCCCCACCAGTCGGTGGAGAAGCCGACGGGCGTAGACACAGACGGCTAGGGCCCACGCCCAGCCGGATTACCATTGTACCCCTGGGGGGTAGGCCTATATAAACCCCCCAGGGTTCCCATGCAGGGGGATCGCTCTTTGGATAGTTTTTAGACACCACAAGGAGAAGAGGAGCGGGCTGGCCTTGCCCTCCTTCATCCTTTCACCGAACAGCTCAAGGAGCATTCTGTAGCTACCCATCAAGCTAGTGATCATGCGGAGACCCCGCAGAGCAGCATTAGGGGTGTTATCTCCCCGAAGAGTCCTGAAGCTGGGTAAAATTCGCCGGCGTGCATGTCTTCGCCTTATCCCGTTTCCAGGCACCGGCGATGTTTTATTGGCTCCGAGAATGATAAGCCATCCATTGGCATATGTCGCACCAACCACCCGACACATATCAAATAAGCCATGATAAAAATGATCTCCTATTTTAACAGAAATAACAGGCACACCTACCACAGGTCTATGTTTATCTTTATCACAAGGTTTAGCAATTCTAGCAGTTTCACCTTCGAACTGAATAACATGCCTACCAATATTATTAGACAAGAGATCTTTAACAATAGCAATATTAGGTTCTACTTTAACTTGCTCAGGAGGTGTATAAGTTCTAATATTGCTTTTACGAACAACAGTTGAAGCTTTAGCATGATCCTTTATTCTAACAGGGAAAGGTGGTTTCTCAATATAAGAAGTAGGAACAACAAGATCATTATAAGTGACAATATTTTCTTCAACTTTAATAGGTGCAGCTACTTTTACTTCTATGGGAGGATGATATTTAAACCACTTCTCCTTAGGGAGATCAACATAAGTAGAAAAAGTTTCACAGAAAGAAGCTACTATCTCAGCGTCAAGTCCATATTTAGTGCTAAACTTACGGAAAATATCGGTATCCATAAAAGATTTAACACAATCAAACTTAGGTGTCATATCTGACTCCTTACCTTCGTCGAGGTCCCTGAGGGAGTCCTGGATTAGGGGGTGTTTGGGTAGCCGGACTATACCTTCAGCCGGACTCCAGGACTATGAAGATACAAGATTGAAGACTTCGTCCCGTGTCAGAATGGGACTTTCCTTGGCGTGGAAGGCAAGCTTGGCGATGCGGATATTCAAGATCTCCTACCATTGTAACCGACTTTGTGTAACCCTAACCCTCTCCGGTGTCTATATAAACCGGAGGGTTTTAGTCCGTAGGACGACATACAGAACAACAATCATACCATAGGCTAGCTTCTAGGGTTTAGCCTCTCCGATCTCGTGGTAGATCTACTCTTGTACTACCCATATCATCAATATTAATCAAGCAGGACGTAGGGTTTTACCTCCATCAAGAGGGCCTGAACCTGGGTAAAAACCGTGTTCCTTGCCTCCTGTTACCATCCGGCCTAGACACACAGTTCGGGACCCCCTACCCGAGATCCGCCGGTTTTGACACCGACATTGGTGCTTTCATTGAGAGTTCCTCTGTGTCGTCGCCTTTAGGCCCGATGGCTCCTTCGATCATCAACAACGATGTAGTCCAGGGTGAGACTTTTCTCCCCGGACAGATCTTCGTCTTCGGCGGCTTCGCACTGTGGGCCAAGTCGCTTGGCCACCTTGAGCAGATCGAAAGCTACGCCCCTGGCCATCATGTCAGGTTTGGAAGCCTAAACTACACGGCTGGCATTCGTGGGGACTTGATCTTCAACGGATTCGAGCCACAGCCAAGCGCGCCGCACTGTCTCGATGGGCATGATATAGCTCTGCCACCGAACAGCACCTTGGAGGCCGCACACGCATCGGTTCTGACCATTGGTTCGGAGCCTACTGCGCCGATCGAGGATCAGCGGTTGGACGCTGCCTCAGGGGCTGCGATCTTAGAGGCGATCGAGCCGAACTCCAGCCCTGCACTTCGCATGGCCCGTGACTCCGAGGAGCCGGATTCCTTTCCGAACCCCGAGCCCCCCCGCGCCCCTGCCGATCGAATCCGATTGGGCGCCGATAATGGAGTTCACCGCCGCAGACATCTTTCAGCACTCCCCCTTCGGCGACACCCTGAATTCGCTAAAGTCGCTCTCTTTATCAGGAGAGCCCTGGCCGGACTACGGTCAGCAAGGATGGGATTCGGACGATGAAGAAATTCAAAACCCACCCACAACCCACTTCGTAGCCACTGTCGACGACTTAACCGGCATGCTCGATTTCGACTCCGGAGACATCCACGGTATGGACGACGATGCAGGAGACAACCAAGAACCAATGCCTATAGGGCATTGGACAGCCACCTCATCTCACGATGTGTACATGGTGGATACCCCTAAAGGAAGCAACAACGAGGAAAACGGAGATGGAAAGAGGGATCTATCTCTCGAAAAACAATCAAAGCGTTGGCATAAACGCCGACCCAAGCCCCGCCTCGATAAAGACCCAGCCATAGAGCAGGATGAGCCGGTAGACGACGAGCATGTCTTAGAGCAACCGTCCCAACAGGACAACCCGGATAGAGAAACCGAACATCCCTCCCCCGGCGAAAATGGCATTCCGGACGACCCTACGCCGGACAAGCCCACGAAGCAGAAGAACCTCCACAAACGGCTCATTGCAACCGCATGCAGCCTGAAAAAGCAGAAGCGGAAGCTAAAAACTATGGAAGATGCACTCAGGATCAGACGGAGTAAAGTAATCAATACCGCAGACAAATACGGTGATAGTCGCCGCACTAAAAGCTATCCGAAGAGAAAGCTACTGCCTGAATTCGACGAGGAGGCCTTAGAGCCCTCGCATTCCAAAAATGAGAAAGCCACATGGTCGGATAGACGACCCCATGGCCAGCATAAAGCGGCAAGCAGCGCCGCACTTAAGCCGGCATGCGACCCACTTAAGGATTCGCATCATGGCCCAGCCAGGTCCATTTACGGGCCAAGAAAGCAAGCTCTCGTAAGCAATGCAATAAAGCCATTATCAGAATCCGGCACACCAAAATACAGGGGTGCCGCACACCCCCTATGTTTCACTGATGAGGTCCTAGATTATGAATTTCCAGCGGGATTCAAACCCGTAAACATAGAGGCATATGATGGAACAACAGACCCTAGAGTCTGGATCGAGGATTATATCCTCCACATACATATGGCTAGAGGAGATGACCTCCACGCCATAAAATACTTACCCCTCAAGCTTAAAGGGCCAGCCCGGCATTGGCTCAAAAGCCTTCCTAAAAACACAATCGGAAGTTGGGAAGAGCTCAAGGACGCTTTCCGAGCAAATTTTCAAGGGACATATGTCCGCCGTCCGGATGCAGACGATCTTAGTCACATAACTCAACAGCCCGGAGAGTCAGCTCGGCAATTCTGGAATAGATTTCTTACTAAAAAGAATCAGATAGTCGACTATCCGGACGCTGAAGCCTTAGCGGCTTCAGGCATAATGTCCGAGACGAATGGCTCGCCAGACACCTCGGCCAAGAAAAGCCAAGAACAATGGCCGCACTAACAAGCCTCATGACCCGCTTTTGCGCAGGAGAGGACAGCTGGTTGGCAAGATGCAGCACCAGTGACCCAAGTACATCTGAAACTAGGGATGGAAACGGAAAACCGCGATGCAATAAGGACCATCGCCGGACTAAGGAAAAAAGTCCGAAGAGCACGGCAGTCAACGCCAGATTCAAAAGCTCACGACAGAATCAGAAAAAGCCGCCCCTCCAAGATAATAGGGACGACCTATCCAACCTAAACAAAATCTTGGATAGGATATGTCAAATACACAACACTCCTAGAAAGCCTGCTAACCATACCCACAGAGATTGTTGGGTTTTCAAACAATCCGGCAGACTCAACGCCGAACATAAGGGGCTCGACACACCAAGCGAAGACGAGGACGAACCCCAAAAGCAGAGTACCAGGAAACAAAAGAATTTCCCACAAGAAGTAAAAATAGTAAACTTACTCCACATAACAAAACATGCGGCGCCCATAAAGGTACGCACCCCATGGACTATCCCAAAGGAATCCCGCCACTGGTTGTCAAAACCAATCATCTTCGATCATCTAGATTATTCTAGAAGTGTCAGGAACCCAGGTTGGACTGCCCTGGTACTCGATCCAATAATTGGCGGACTCCAGTTTTCAAATGTCCTTATGGACAGTGGCAGCGGACTCAACCTGATATATCAGGACTCAATCCGCCACATGGGGATCGACCCAAAAAGAATTCGCCACAGCAAAACCTCCTTTCAAGGAGCAACGCCAGGTCCGGACACCCATTGCATGGGTTTTCTCCGGCTCGAGGTTATTTTCGGCTCTGCTGATAACTTCCTTCACGAAAAGCTGACTTTCCACATCGTCCCATTCTCAAGTCGCTATCAAGCACTACTGGGACGCGAAGCTTTCGCCTGCTTTAATGCAATACCGCATTATGCATCTCTTACGCTTAAGATGCCCGGTCCACGCGGCATCATCTCCTTAAAGGGGAAGCAGTGAGAACACCTCCCCCAAGCGGAGGATTGTGCGGCCGCTTTAACAGCCCCACAATACAATGGCTTCACCAGCCAGAACATCAGAACAGGTCATTAAGACCACAGACACGGATAGACGAGTCCGACACAAAAGTATCGTTGATAAAGTCTTAGTGGCCATATACCCCTGCACTAGGGGCTTCACACGTATAAAATAAGAGACAATAAAGCTCAATTTTTCATATTTTACTTTACACTTTGTTTATTTCATATAACTTTTGTTCGGCACGCCCCTTCTTCAACTTAGTTGCTCTCTTTTTACAAATGAACGTCGTGCTGCGCCCGTCCAGGATACGGCACAACGGAGACACAGGCGGAGACGTGTAGTAGGGACCCGTTCCAAGGATTCTTTTCAGATTAAGACCTTGCGTAAACCTTTTTTACTATCTCTTGTTGATACACATCCCCTGGTTCTATGACCAAGGAGGAGGCTGGCGTCTTGGCATGTGGCCACGTCAGAATTCTTGCGCGTACCTGGACACTAGGGGCTTATACCTCAGAGTGTTACCTGGCCCGCTCTCATAAAGACCGAATACCTTAGGGAGTGTTCGGCGTCGCAAGTTTGGCCTTATATGCATCAGCTCTGAGTCATGATTTTGGTCAAATGTTGGGTTGCCCGGCTCCTGTGTTCGGCCGCCTTACGTTCCGCTCTATCGGCTAAGGCGGCACCAGGAGAACTACTGCGATTGTGCCCTGGTTCGGCCAGGCGAGCACCTCAGTAGAGAAAGCCGAAAACCGACTGTCATGATATGGCGTGAGACTGGTTAACCACTCAATGACTCTCCGGAATCTGTAGGATTCCTCCGCATTAACGAAGGGCCGTTTCCCGGCCAGGCACATATGCGCCCCGAATTCGGGCGAGCGCAGTCGCCACCAGGGGCTACCTAAATAGTCCCATTGTTAAGCTCCTATGGCTAAGTGAAAGTGTTAAAGCATTATAGTCCGGTTGCCTAGCTCGCTGCGCTATCACCTCCTTTGTAGGACCAAGACGTTGGATTAAGTGTGAAAATGCGCCTTCTGCGAGCACCCCCGCACT
This sequence comes from Triticum dicoccoides, assembly GCF_002162155.2. Taxonomy (NCBI): domain Eukaryota; kingdom Viridiplantae; phylum Streptophyta; class Magnoliopsida; order Poales; family Poaceae; genus Triticum; species Triticum dicoccoides. Next base: position 422,044,489 of record NC_041380.1, read on the forward strand.
ATGTGCGTGGGGGCTGAAGCCAACGACTGCAATCTTTCAGATTTTGTATATATATATCTTAAAATGGCTGCATAGGAGGTGTTCCAAATACTTGAAGGCACAAGTATAAAAGGCTACTACAATTCATCAAAATATTGCTTTATAATTACATATGCTATCAGAACATAGCATCCTCCAAGCACCGCGTCTCTATTACACGAGCGCCTTCAAGGACTTCCTGAAAATAGTGCTCGGAGGGTACTCGACTTTTGTCTGAATCTCGGGATGCAACAACGGTGGTCTCCATCTCTGCCCAGTATGTCTTGACACGGGCAAGAGCCATCCGTGCGCCCTCTATGCATGCTGACCTCTTCATCGCATTGATACGTGGCACCACGTCAAGGAATTGCTGCACCAAGCTGAAATAACTCTTCGGCTCCGATCTCCCAGGCCACAGATGACCCATGATGTACTTCATGACGAGTCTGGACAATCTATTAAGTTCGGCCCATTGAGCCAGACGATCGTCCACTGCCAGTGGACGCTCTGGATTCTGGAACTGCGACCAGAAAAGCCTTTCCACTTCGCGATCTTCTTGATCTCAAAAGTATTCAGTCGCATCAGCAGCACTCGCTGCCAAATCCAGATAGTTGTCCTCCGCACTCCACATCCGGTCCAATGGAGCAAACATCGGATCGCAAAACTTCCTCCACAGCATAAAGGGCTTTCCAGCCGCAATCTGTCCGGCCTGACGCAGCTCCTCCTTTGCAGCTCTCATCGCAGAGCGAGCGTCCTTGGCATCTGCAACGGCCCTCTCTAAGTCCGTCTGTCTCGCCCGGTCTTCTTTCTCAAGAAACTTGCAACGGTCAGCAGCACTTCTTAACTTCACGGCCATCACGGCCATCTCCTTCTTGCTTCGGCAGTGAGCAGCCTGTTCGGCTCTCAGCTCTTTAAGGGCCTTCTCGGCAGCCGCATCACTTTTCCTGGCTTGTTCCTTAGCTGGGGCAAGTTCCGCCCGAAGACTCTCCACGGCGGCCGCACCATCTGCGTCAAGCACACACATTGTAAGATACTAGCATAAAGCTCCTCTTACTAGATGCTGCCCGAGGAATTGCATACCTTGAACCTCATCAAGCCGCTCGTTGACGAGCGCGATGTCTGCATCTGCCACGTCAAGTTGCCGCTTTAGTTCGGCAAAATCATCAGTTTGGCTCGATTCCGGACACTTCGCCACCTGTATACAAAGGCGACATTTTAGACCTGGGATTATGATCCTCAGGGGCTACTATCTACACAGGGCGCATCTTGTTTATGCGCAACTGACAAAGAAGTACATTATCAAACGTACCTCAAAACCCATCAGCAAACTTCTGACGGCCTCATGCAATCCGCTTTCCGCGGACGAAATCCTTCCAATCACCGTACCCATCAATGCACGGTGCTCCTCTGAGATAGAAGCTCGCCCCAGCAGAATCATCAGCTCCTCCGACCGCGCATCGGACGGTGTCAGACTCGTCCTATGACCTCCACCGAAGGCCGGACGCGGAGAACCTTGGGGGGACATATGGCTACCTTCCACCCCTGCCGGATTCGGAGAAACCCTCCGCGACGACACCTCAGGGTCACCCGCCTCGCCAGGCGGTACGGCAGGGGGAGGCGTTCCACTCTCCATCATCTCTAGAAGAAGATCCCCCGAAGACGAGCTCTGTTGAGAAGGGCTGAGGTCTGAGCTACAAAGTAAAATTTCGATTAATCTTCTCAGAGAAAAAGCAAGGATTTCTCTCATCCCTCTAAAGGAAAATCTTTCTCTACTTACGGCTCGCTCCAGGGCTGATCCCTTTGAGGGCGTAGTTCAGCCGAGGATCTCCCTGGCGTCGGACCCTCTGACGAGGACTTTTTCCCCCGCTTTGAGGCCTTGGTCTCTGGGTCGCCAGAGGCGGCCCTCTTCTTCCCCTTAGGAGAGGAATTGTCGGTTCTTCCCTTCGGAGCAGCCTCCTTCGAGGAGGCCATAGTTTCCTTGTCCTCCCCCTCACTTCCCTCCAAAGGCACGATCTTCAACATCCTGACTAGCACGGGATCCGGCCTGGTCTCAGGAAGGGGAGCCGGACACCTGATCAGCTTTGCCTTCGCTATCCACTCCCGTTTAAAAGGACAACTCTTTTAGGGGCGAATTTATGACAATTTTACGGATAGCGAGTCCAGGCACAAGGTTACTTACATGAGTATCTGGGCGATTGCAGCTTAAACCTGCGTCCTCGGTCAAATCCGGACACATTGCTTGTGATCCGAAGAACATTTTATACATCTCCATGGGCGTTGCACCCATAAAATGCTGGAGAGCTCGTGGTCCCTCCGGATTAAACTCCCACAAACAAAGGGAGCGACGTTTGCCGGGCAGTGTTCGGCGAATCAGCATGACCTGCGTCACCTTGACCAGGTTGAGGTCTCTTTCTAAGAGATCCCTAATGCGGCCCTGCAACAAGGGCACGTCTTTGGATAACCCCATATCTAATCCTTTGTTGACCCATGACGCTAGCCGTGGTGGGGGACCCGAGCGAAAGGCAGGAGGCGCCACCCACTTGGCGCTCCTGGGAGCGGTGATATAGAACCACTCTCGTTGCCACAAGCTGAGCTCCTCTTGAAAGGAGCCCTCGGGCCATGGAGCATCATCATTCTTACTTATGACAGCGCCTCCGCACTCTGCGTGCCGTCCCTCGATCATCTTCGACTCCACTCCAAAAGTCTTGAGCCATAATCCGAAGTGAGGAGTAACACGGAGGAACGCTTCACACACAACGATGAATGAGGAAATATGGAGGATGGACTCCGGAGCTAAATCATGAAATTCCAGCCCATAATAGAACATCAGCCCCCTACGAAGGGATCCATCGGGAAGCCTAACACCTGAAGGAAGTGAGACATGAACACTATGCTCTCACCGGGCTGGGGACTAGGAATAGCCTGCCTTTGAGCAGGCAACCTATGCAAAATTTCGGCGGTCAAGAACTTAGCCTCCCTCAGCTTTAGCATGTCCTCCTCCGTGACGGAGGAGGGCATCCATCGGCCTTGAAGGTCGGGACCGGGCATTGTCGAAGGTCCGAAGCGCCTGGAATCTGGAGCCTAGGGTGTTGGAACTCGAGGCGACGGGCGAACTTGTTTTGAGATTGGAGAAAAGGAGTAAGGCCTTGGTCTCTTTATAAGAGGTTGAATACCAGGAGCCCTCCCCGTAACCGTTTGGGACTCGACTTTAATCGAGAAGACATGCTAACGGGCACGATTGGGTTACCCACGTCCGTACTGATGAGAATCCCGTAAATGAAGGAGACACGATCTCTGCTTTGACAAGACGTGCCAAGGAAACCGCCTCACAAAACACGCTGAGGTGGAAAAGTGAAAACGATTCGAATAAAGGCTTGGCCGTAGTGTGATGTCACGCTGCGGAATACGTCAGCGGATTAGATTTGTGTTAATATTATTCTCTCTGTGGCAATACGTGGAAACTTATTTTGCAGAGCCGGACACTACTCTTGGTGTTTACAAACTTTTATGAAGAATTTGGAGGAGGAACCCGCCTTGCAATGCCGAAGACAATCTACGCGCCGGACTCGTCGTCATTGAAGCCTGGTTCAGGGTCTACTGAGGGAGTCTTGGATTAGGGGGTGTTCAGGTAGCCGGACTATACCTTCAGCCAGACTCCAGGACTATGAAGATACAAGATTGAAGACTTCTTCCTGTGTCCGGATGGGACTTCCCTTGGCGTGGAAGGCAAGCTTGGCGATGCGGATATTCAAGATCTCCTAGCATTGTAACCGACTTTGTGTAACCCTAACCCTCTCCGGTGTCTATATAAACCGGAGGGTTTTAGTCCGTAGGACAACTTCATCATACAACAATCATACCATAGGCTAGCTTCTAGGATTTAGGCTCCTTAATCTCGTGGTAGATCTACTCTTGTACTACCCATATCATCAATATTAATCAAGCAGGACGTAGGGTTTTACCTCCATCAAGAGGGCCCGAACCTAGGTAAAACACCATGTTCCTTGCCTCGTGTTACCATCCGGCCTAGACGCACAGTTCGGGACCCCCTACCAGAGATCCGCCGGTTTTGACACCGAAAGTCCCGATCTTTAGAGTTGTGTTTAATTATATCCAATAAAATCCATCTGAATTCAATAGTCTTCATCATAAAAGAGCCAGCACAAGAAGTATCGAGCATGGTGCGGTTGTTATCAAAAAGCCGAGCGTATAAATTTTGAATGATCATTTCTCTTAAGATCTCATGATTGGGGCATGAATATAACATTGATTTAAGCCTCCCCCAAGCTTGAGCGATGCTTTCTCCTTTGCGAGGCCAGAAATTATATATATAATTGCGATCACAATGAACAAGTTGCATAGGGTAATACTTTTGATGAAATTCCAACTTCAATCTTTTATAGTCCCGTGATCTCATATCATCACATAGACTATACCATATCAATGCGTCTCCCTTCAAAGATAAAGCGAAGACCTTCTTCTTAGCAACATCATCGGGTATACCTGCAAGCTTAAATAATCCACAAACTTCATCCACATATATTAAGGGCTCATCAGGATGCTTTGTTCCATCCCCTGTAAAAGGGTTAGCTAGCAGTTTTTCCATCATACCCGAAGGAAATTCAAAAGGAGTTTCATTTTCAATAGGTTCAGTAGGTTGAGGAGCAACTCTTTGCTCTACTGGACGGGGTGAAGATACCCCGAACAAGCCCCTTAGAGAATTACTTTCCATAGTAACAGGTGACAGTAAATTTCAGCACACTATATAAATTTTTCCTTACGGAATTCCACCTACCAAAGGCGCTACACTCCCCGGCAACGGCACCAGAAAAGAGTCTTGATGACCCACAAGTATATGGGATCTATCATAGTCCTTTTGATAAGTAAGAGTGTCGAACCCAACGAGGAGCAGAAGGAAATGATAAGCGGTTTTCAGCAAGGTATTCTCTGCAAGTACTGAAATAAGTGGTAACAGGTAGTTTTGTGACAAGATGAATTGTAATGAGCAACAAGTAACAAAAGTAAATAAAGTGCGGCAAGGTGGCCCAATCCTTTTTGTAACAAAGGACAAGCCGGAACAAACTCTTATAATAGGAAAAGCGCTCCCGAGGACACATGGGAATATCGTCAAGCTAGTTTTCATTGTGTTCATATGATTCACATTCGATACTTTGATAATTTGATATGTGTGTGGACCGGTGCTTGGGTGTTGTTCTTACTTGAACAAGCATCCCACTTATGATTAACCTCTATTGCAAGCATCCGCAACTACAACAAAAGTATTAAGGTAAACCTAACCATAGCACGAAACATGTGGATCCAAATCAGCCCCTTATGAAGCAACGCATAAACTAGGGTTTAAGCTTCGGTCACTCTAGCAACCCATCATCTACTTTTTACTTCCCAATGCCTTCCTCTAGGCCCAAATAATGGTGAAGTGTTATGTAGTCGACGTTCACATAACACCACTAGAGACTAGACAACATACATCTTATCAAAATATCAAACGAATACCAAATTCACATGACTACTAATAGCAAGACTTCTCCCTTGTCCTCAGGAACAAACGTAATTACTCACAAAGCATATCCATGTTCATAATCAGAGGGGTAATAATATGCATATAGGATCTGAACATATGATCTTCCACCAAATAAACCAACTAGCATCAACTACAAGGAGTAATCAACACTACTAGCAACCTACTAGCACCAATCCCGGACTTTAAGACAAGAATTGGATACAAGAGATGAACTAGGGTTTGGAGATGAGATGGTGCTAGTGAAGATGTTGATGGATATTGCCCTCTCTCGATGAGAGGAGCGTTTGTGATGAGGATGGTGATGATTTCCCCCTCCCGGAGGGAAGTATCCCCGGCAGAACAGCTCTGCCGGAGCTCTAGATTGGTTCCGCCAAGGTTCCGCCTCGTGGCGGCGGAGTCTCGTCCTGAAAGGTTGCTTTTGATTTTTTTCATCGAAAGACTTCATATAGGAGAAGATGGACGTTGGAGAGCCACCAGGGGGCCCACGAGGTAGGGGGCGCGCCCTAGGGGGGGCGCCCCCACCCTCGTGAGCAGGGTGTGGGCTCCCTGGCCTTCATATTTGGCGAGGATTTTTCTTTATTTGTTTTAAGATGTTCCATGGAGTTTCAGGACTTTTGGAGTTGCGCAGAATAGGTCTCTAATATTTGCTCCTTTTCCAGCCCGGAATTCCAGCTGCCGGCATTCTCCCTCCTTATATAAACCTTGTAAAATAAGAGAGAATAGCCATAAGTATTGTGACATAAAGTGAAATAATAGTCCATAATGCAATAAATATTGATATAAAAGCATGATGCAAAATGGACATATCACTTACCTAGACTTTAATGCAATGGTTCACCACCAGTTTGTCGAGAGGAATGAATCACCTCTCCAGTATCGACTAATCTTTGACACACGCTGTGCTGTCCATATTACTCTCCCTGCTCCTGCCTTCTTTGATCATCAGGCAAAAGGAAGATATGTTATTACTAGAGAGGAGGCAGATGAGTACAAGAGGAGAGCGGAGGCCGCTCGTCACCACGCCGCAGCTCAGGAGGCGATAGCCGCTGCATCTCAGTACGACCCCAACTACTATTATGGATATTCGCCAGGCCAGCCGTGGCCATAGACCAACTTAAGCCAAAAGCCTAAGCTTGGGGGGAGTACGTATTTCTCACCGACATTACATTTATGTTCACAGACTCATTGCTGGATGTCGGTGCTCATACTTTTTCATTGTATCATCCATGGTAGTTTATTTTCCTTTTTATGCTTTCTTCTTGTGTGTTTAATAAACCTTAAGAAAAACCAAAAAAATTAGTTGTAGCTTTTAGTTAGTTTACTTTCCATGCTTGTAGTAGTAATTAAAAAGAAAACCCAAAAATATTGCATGTTCTTCTTTTGCTTGTTGGAGCTCTCTCGTGTAAATAGTTTTTTTGGGGGTCGATAGGAGAAGACCATGATTAAATTGTTGAAGTGGCTCTTATATACATTATTGTTGATCTGACAAAAGAGCCCATATTGCCCTGTCTTCTCCAGTTTATTGAATTCTTGTAGATTCCATCTTAGTCCAATGCACGCGCACTACTATTATTATTATTCACATCGTTCGGTCGTGCAAGTGAAGGGCAATTATGATGATATATGATGGACTGACTAAGATGAGAAAAGCTGGTATGAACTCGACCTCTTTTGTTTTTGTAAATATGATTAGTTCATCATTCCTGATTCAGCCTATTATGAATAAACATGTTTGCCATGCCAACTAGAGATCATAGTTTCTTGTGCCATGCTTGATTAGCTATGAGTTATAATGGTTTACCTTGCGTGCCAACATGCTATTAAAATTGTTGTGATGTGGTATGATAGGTGGTATCCTCCTCTGAATGATTTAAGTGACTTGACTTGGCGCATGTTCACGCATGTAGTTGAAACAAAATCAACATAGCCTTCACGACATTTATGTTCATGGTGGATTATATCCTACTCATGCTTGCATTCGGTGTTGATTAATTTTAATGCATGTTCATGATTGTTGTCGCTCTCTAGATGGTCGCTTCCCAGTCTTTTGCTAGCCTTCACTTGTACTAAGCGGGAATACTTCTTGTGCATCCAATCCCTTAAACCCCAAAGTTATTCCACATGAGTCCACTATACCTACCTATATACGAGATCTACCTGCCGTTCCAAGTAAATTTGTATGTGCCAAACTCTAAACCTTCAAATAAATATCCTGTTTTGTATGCTCGAATAGCTCATGTATCAACTAGGGCTATCCGTATCTTCCATGTTAGGCGGGTTATTCTCAAGAGGAGTGGACTCTGCTCCTCACTCACGAGATAAGTGGTTGGTCATCAGGATGCCCAGTCCCATGATTTATGCAAACTAAATCAAAATAATTGCAAACAAAACTCCCCCTGTGTGACGCCCAGATAATCACTCTATAGTAACCTCTGCTAATGATACCACATCACCCCAATTATTATTGCTAATCTCGCGCTAGTTCGAAACCGGTTCAGATTCTAATTCAAAATCAAGCAAACAATAGAAGTTTTCAAATATTAAAACTAAAATGTTCTGGAGGTGTCAAATAATTCATAAGTAATATTGATGAAGAAACCAAGTTTTTATAAAATAGTTAAATGCACTAAGATAATTAAAGTACTGGGTTAATCAATTAATTATTGCCTTTTATAATTAGTAAAAATGTTAGCTATTTTATTTGGGTGCCATAATTAAAGGAGGTAGTAGTATTTTTCGCTATGCTGATATAGGAGCTATTTTTTAAGTTAAAAGTAAATTGAAACTATAGAGAAAAGAAAATGTAAAAGAAATAAAAATAACCCCTGGGCCAGAGCCAGCTGATACATCTCCGTCGTATCTATAATTTTTGATTGTTCCATGCCAATATTATTCAACTTTCATATACTTTTGGATACTTTTTATACTATTTTTGGGACTAACATATTGATCCAGTGCCTAGTGCCAGTTCCTATTTGTTGCATGTTTTTTGTTTCGTAGAATATCCATATCAAACAGAATAAAAACTGACGGAGATTTTTTTGGAATATATCTGATTTTTGGGAAGAAGAATCCACGTGAGACGATGCTCGAGGGGCCCACGAGGTAGGGGGGCGTGCCCCTGACCCTCGTGGCCACCCCGTAAGGCGGTTGGTGCCCTTCTTTCACTACAAGAAAGCTAATTCCCAGATAGAGATCGTGTCAAAATTTCAGCCAAATCGGAGTTACGGATCTCCGGGAATATAAGAAACGGTGAAAGGGAAGAATCTGAGAACGCAAAACCAGAGAGAAACAGAGAGATAGATCCAATCTCGGAGGGGCTCTCGCCCCTCCCATGCCATGGAGGCCAAGGACCAGAGGGGAAACCCTTCTCCCATCTAGGGAGGAGGTCAAGGAAGAAGAGGAAGAAGGGGTCCCCTCTCCCCCTCTCCTCCGGTGGCGCCGGAACACCGCCGTGGCCTTCATCATCATCACCGCGATCTTCACCAACACCTCCGCCATCTTCACCAACATCTCCATCACCTTCCCCCCTCTATCTACAGCGGTCCGCTCTCCCGCAACCCGCTGTACCCTCTACTTGAACATGGTGCTTTATGCTTCATATTATTATCCAATGATGTGTTGCCATCCTATGATGTCTGAGTAGATTTTCGTTGTCCTATCGGTGGTTGATGAATTGCTATGATTGATTTAATTTGCTTGTGGTTATGTTGCTGTCCTTTGGTGCCCATCATATGAGCGCGCGCATGGATCACACCATAGGGTTAGTTTTATGTTGATAGGACTATGTATTGGAGGGCAAGAGTGACAGAAGCTTCAACCTAGCATAGAAATTGATGCATACGGGATTGAAGGGGGACCAATATATCTTAATGCTATGGTTTGGTTTTACCTTAATGAATATTAGTAGTTGCGGATGCTTGTTAATAGTTCCAATCATAAGTGCATAGAATTCCAAGTAAGGGATGACATGCTAGCAGTGGCCTCTCCCACATAATACTTGCTATCGGTCTAGTAAAGTAGTCAATTGCTTAAGGGACAATTTCGCAACTCCTACCACCACTTTTCCACACTCGCTATATTTACTTTAGTTGCTTCTTTACCTTAACAGCCCCTAGTTTTATTTTTGTGCTCTTTATTTCTTGCAAGCCTTTCCGAAAACACCTACAAAGTACTTCTAGTTTCATACTTGTTCTAGGTAAAGCGAACGTCAAGCGTGCGTAGAGTTTTATCGGTGGTCGATAGAACTTGAGGGAATATTTGTTCTACCTTTAGCTCCTCATTGGGTTCGACACTCTTACTTATCGAAAACTGTTGCGATCCCCTATACTTGTGGGTTATCAAGACCTTTTTCTGGCGCCGTTGCCGGGGAGCAATAGCGTGGCGTGAATATTCTCGTGTGTGCTTGTTTGCTTTATCACTAAGTAATTTTTATTTGCTGTTCTTAGTTGTTTTCTATCTTTACTTATGGGTAGGAAACGCAAAATACCAAAAAAATTAGTTGTACCTACTAAACTAATAGTTGAAGAACCACTCAAAATCTATCACACTGCTGAAGCTTATTACTTGGATCATCTTTGATCTCTATGTGCTCGTGCCGAAACCCCAACTAGCTTAGTTGAGGGCAAATCTTTAGATGAGCATGCTTGTTATGTACGTCACCAAATATCTGAAAAAGGGAAAACTTTACTGGATCAAATTCATTGTTTGCAATGCTATGCTTGGAATTTATGTGAAATATATGATTATACTTATTGTTCTGAAGGCCCTAAGAAGCACCTTCCCTACCAATGTTTGTTTAGTGATAATGGAATCGTATCCTCTTATGCTAAGGGTGTTTATAGTTACTATGATGTTGAACAAATTCAAGAATTTGTTGCTTTTAAGGGTGCTTACGAAATTGCTTCTTTGATTGAAAAGTATGATGCTACTCTCTACAAATTTGAAAATTTTGCCATACTTAAATATTGCTGTGATAATTATGCTTCTAATGCCTACGTTGAACCATATATTGAGTACTACTCCGCTGCCCAAGAAGAGACTAATATTTTGCAGAAGTCTATGGAAGAAGAAATAGATGAAACTGTGAGCTCATTGGATGAAAAAGATGATGAGGAGAGCGAAGAACAAAAGGAGGAAGAGCGGATTAGCTACCCATGCCCACCTTCTAATGAGAGTAACTCTTCAACTCATACATTGTTTAATTTCCCTTCGTGCTTACCGGAGGATGATTGCTATGATGCTTGTTATGATCCCATTGATTCTCTTGAAATATCCCTTTTTGATTACGCTTGCTATGCTTGTGGTCAAGACGCCAATATGAATTATGCTTATGGAGATGAACTTGCTATAGTTCCTTATGTTAAACATGAAATTGTTGCTATTGCACCCACGCATGATAGTCCTATTATCTTTTTGAATTCTCCCAACTACACTTTATCGGAGAAGTTTGCCTTTATTAAGGATTATATTGATGGGTTGCCTTTTACCGTTGCACATGATGATTTTGATAGATATAATATGCATGTACTTGCTGCTCCTACTTGCAATTATTATGAGAGAGGAACTATATCTCCACCTCTCTATGTTTCCAACATGACAAAATTGCAAGAAACTGTTTATACTATACATTGGCCTTTACTTTGTGTGCATGAATTGTTCGTTTATGACATGCCGATGCATAGGAAGAGAGTTAGTCTTCGTCATTACATGATACATGTTACTTTTTGCTCACTACTGAATTACAAATCATTGCTAATTAAAATTGGTTTTGATATACCTTGGGATCCGGGTGGATTCACTACTTGAGCACTATATGCCTAGCTTAATGGATTTAAAGAAAGCGCTGCCAGGGAGACAACCCGGAAGTTTTAGAGAGTCATTTTATTTCTGCTGAGTGCTTTCATATAGTTTAAAAACAACAAAAATAAAGAGGGGAACCCAAAACTTTATCAAAAAGGAAAGTGAAAGTGAGAAAGACAAGCATTGTTGAAGTGGGAGAGCTCCTTGAACTTTGTTCATGCTCACGGCAACTTTGTGAATCTTGATTACAGAAACTTTTCAACAAAAATAATTATCCCCTTGTAAAATTCCGTTGTATTATAAAAATAATGTGCCAAGGTTTGCCTTTAGGATGTTTACATTTGCTTGATGGTATGTACGGTGCAGGACAGAAACTTTGGCTGTAGTGCGCGATTTTACATTTTTGGCTGGAATGTCAAATGGTTCTGATTCTTTTTGCACTGTCTTACTATACAAATTTGTTATTTTTCCTAATTTTGGTAGAATTTTTCAAGTATCAGAAGTATGGTGAATGTTCAGATTGCTACAGACTGTTCTGTTTTAGACAGATTCTGTTTTTGATGCATAGTTTGCTTGTTTTGATGAAACTATCAATTTATATCAGTGGATTAAGCCATGAAAAACTTATATTACAGTAGACACAATGCAACAAACAAAATATGAATTGGTTTTCAGCAGTACTTAGAGTAGTGATTTGCTTTATTATACTAACGGATCTTACCGAGTTTTCTGTTGGAGTTTTGTGTGGATGAAGTGTTCGATGATTGAGAAGGTCTCGATGTGAGAAGAAGGAAGAGAGGCAAGAGCTCAAGCTTGGGGATGCCCGAGGCACCTCAAGTAAATATTCAAGGAGACTCAAGCGTCTAAGCTTGGGGATGCTGGGGAGGCATCCCCTCTTTCTTCAACAAGTATCGGTATGTTTTCGGATTCATTTCGTTCATGCGATATGTGCAATCTTGGAGCGTCTTTTGCATTTAGTTTTCATTTTTCTTTTATGCACCATGCTGGTATTAGATAGTCCTTGGTTGATTTATAGAATGCTATTTTCACATCACTTATATTCTTTGAGTATGGCTTTATAGAATGCTTCATGTGTTTCACTTATATCATTTGAAGTTTGGATTGCATGTTTCTCTTTACATAGACAACCGCCATCTGTAGAATGCTCTTTTGCTTCACTTATATTTATTAGAGCGTGGGCATACCTTTTGTAGAAAGAATTAAACTCTCTTGCTTCACTTATATCTATTTAGAGAGATGATAGGAACTAGTCATTCACATGGTTAGTCATAAAGTCCTACATAAAACTTGTAGATCACTGAATATGATATGTTTGATTCCTTGCAATAGTTTTGCGATATAAAGATGGTGATATTAGAGTCATGCTAGTGGGTAGTTGTGGATTAGCAGAAATACTTGTATTGAGGTTTGTGATTCCCGTAGCATGCACGTATGGTGAACCGTTATGTGATGAAGTCGGAGCATGATTTATTTGTTGATTGTCTTCCTTATGAGTGGCGGTCGGGGACGAGCGATGGTCTTTTCCTACCAATCTATCCCCCTAGGAGCATGCGCATAGTACTTTGTTTCGATGACTAATAGATTTTTATAATAAGTATGTGAGTTCTTTATGATTAATGTTGAGTCCATGGATTATACACACTCTCACCCTTCCACCGTTGCTAGCCTCTCTAGTACCGCACAACTTTCGCCGGTACCATAAACCCAACATATACCTTCCTCAAAACAGCCACCATACCTACCTATCATGGCATTTCCATAGCCATTCCGAGATATATTGCCATGCAACTTCCATCATCATCATATACATGACTTGAGCATTCATTGTCATATTGCTTGCATGATCGTAAGATAGCTAGCATGATGTTTTCATGGCTTGTCCGTTTTTTTATGTCATTGCTATGCTAGATCATTGCACATCCCGGTACACCGCCAGAGGCATTCATATAGAGTCATATCTTTGTTCTAGTATCGAGTTGTAATATTGAGTTGTAAGTAAATAAAATTGTGATGATCATAATTATTAGAGCATTGCCCCAGTGAGGAAAGGATGATGGAGACTATGATTCCCCCATAAGTCGGGATGAGACTCCGGACTTTACAAAAAAATAAAAGAGGCCAAAGAATCCCAAATAAAAAAAAGAGGCCAAAGAAGCCCACCATAAAAATAAAAAAATAAAACAAAACAAAAAAATGAGAGACAAAGAGAGAAGGGGCAGTGCTACTATCCTTTTTCCACACTTGTGCTTCAAAGTAGCACCATGTTCTTCATGTAGAGAGTCTCTTGAGTTATCACTTTCATATACTAGTGGGAATATTCATTATAGAACTTGGCTTGTATATTCTGATGATGGGCTTCCTCAAATGCCCGAGGTCTTCATGAGAAAGCAAGTTGGATGCACACCCACTTAGTTTCAGTGGGAGCTTTCATACACTTATAGCTCTAGTGCATCCGTTGCATGGCAATCCCTACTCACTTACATTGATATCTATTGATGGGCATCTCCATAGCCCGTTGATACGCCGAGTTGATGTGAGACTATCTTCTCCTTTTTATCTTCTCCACCATCATATTCTATTCCACCTATAGTGCTATGTCCATGGCTCACGCTCATGTATTGCGTGAAAGTTGAAAAGGTTTGAGAACGTCAAAATTATGAGACAATTGCTTGGCTTGTCATCGGGGTTGTGCATGATGTGAATATTTTGTGTGGTGAAGATGGAGCATAGCCAGACTATATGATTTTGCAGGGATAACTTTCTTTGGCCTTGTTATTTTGAAAAGACATGATTGCTTTATTAGTGGGCTTGAAGTATTATTGTTTTTATGTCAAATGATAGACTATTGCTTTGAATCACTCGTATCTTAATATTCATGCCATGATTAGACATATGATCAAGATTATGCTAGGTAGCATTCCACTTCAAAAATTATCTTTTTTATCATTTACCTACTTGAGGACAAGCAGGAATTAAGCTTGGGGATGCTGACACGTCTCCGTCGTATCTATAATTTTTGATTGTTCCAAGCCAATATTATTCAACTTGCATATACTTTTGGCAACTTTTTATACTATTTTTGGGACTAACATATTGATCCAGTGCCCAGTTCCAGTTCCTGTTTGTTGCATGTTTTTTGTTTCGCAGAATATCCATATCAAACGGAGTCCAAACGGAATAAAAACTGACGGAGATTTTTTTGGAATATATATGATTTTTGGGAAGAAGAATCCACGCGAGACGATGCTCGAGGGGCCCACGAGGTAGGGGGCACGCCCCAGGGTGTCAGGCGCGCCCCTGACCCTCGTGGCCACCCCGTAAGGCGGTTGGTGCCCTTCTTTCTCCGCAAGAAAGCTAATTTCCGGATAGAGATCGTGTCAAAATTTCAGCCCAATCGTAGTTACGGATCTCCGGGAATATAAGAAACGGTGAAAGGGAAGAATCTGAGAACGCAGAACCAGAGAGAAACAGAGACATAGATCCAATCTCGAAGGGGCTCTCTCCCCTCCCATGCCATGGAGGACAAGGACCAGAGGGGAAACCCTTCTCCCATCTAGGGAGGAGGTCAAGGAAGAAGAGGAAGAAGGGGTCCCCTCTCCCCCTCTCCTCCGGTGGCGCCGGAACGCCGCCGTGGCCATCATCATCATCACCGCGAACTTCACCAACACCTCCGCCATCTTCACCAACATCTCCATCACCTTCCCCCCTCTATCTACAGTGGTCCACTCTCCCGCAACATGCTGTACCCTCTACTCGAACATGGTGCTTTATGCTTCATATTATTATCCAATGGTGTGTTGCCATCCTATGATGTCTAAGTAGATTTTCGTTGTCCTATCGGTGGTTGATGAATTGCTATGATTGATTTAATTTTCTTGTGGTTATGTTGCTGTCCTTTGGTGCCCATCATATGAGAACGCGTGTGGATCACACCATAGGGTTAGTTGTATGTTGATAGGACTATGTATTGGAGGGAAAGAGTGATAGAAGCTTCAACCTAGCATAGAAATTGATGCATATGGGATTGAAGGGGGACCAATATATCTTAATGCTATGGTTGTGTTTTACCTTAATAAACATTAGTAGTTGCGGATGCTTGCTAATAGTTACAATCATAAGTGCATAGAATTCCAAGTAAGTGATGACATGCTAGCAGTGGCCTCTCCCACATAATACTTGCTATCGGTCTAGTAAAGTAGTCAATTGCTTAAGGGACAATTTCGCAACTCCTACCACCACTTTTCCACACTCTCTATATTTACTTTAGTTGCTTCTTTACCTTAACAGCCCCTAGTTTTATTTTCGTGCTCTTTACTTTCTTGCAAGCCTTTCCGAAAAGACCTACAAAGTACTTCTAGTTTCATACTTGTTCTAGGTAAAGCGAACGTCAAGCATGCGTAGAGTTGTATCTATGGTCGCTAGAACTTGAGAGAATATTTGTTCTACCTTTAGCTCCCCGTTGGGTTCGACACTCTTACTTATCGAAAACTGTTGCGATCCCCTATACTTGTGGGTTATCACCAGCCAAGTGGCCCGACCCACTTCCCCTCCCTCGGTCGTCCTCCTGTTCCCCCGACTGGGGTTGCTACAGGGGGCGCCCCGCTGGACCAGCTTGACGGCTTTGGCGAGTGGATAAGAGGCCGCGCCCGCGTGCTCTCTTCCTTCCCCTGGAACCCTAGCCACCCACTACCCCCCAGATCCAGATCCACCTCTCCCCTCTCCTCTGGCTCAATTTTGAGGTCGCAAAGTCACATGGTCGAGGCTTCCCCGCCGTCGTTGACGCGTCCACCAGCCTCTTCGGTGCTCGGGAGCACGTCCTGGGGGTTCGTCGTGTTCGTCCACGTCCGTTCAGGGCATTGGAGCAAGGCGGGAAGCTGCGTGGATGGAGCCGTCGACCTCTTCTTCCACCTCTCATCTCCGTTGCGTACATCACCGGCCGTCGTCGTCGACTACCCCGAGCTCCGGCGCCTACCCGACTCCACCTCGCGCACACTATTGCATGCCTACAGGGCTAGTGAGGCCCTGTCCTTCGTTCCCCCCGTCTTCTCCTCTATCGTGCCCGTACTCTAGTGCCCGTTCCGAAGAAATCGAGCTCCGGCCACCGCCATGGCTGACGACCTCCGCGTCCTTGAGCTCCTCTGTCCAAGGCGGTCACACCACTGTGTTCCTACTAACCGTAGCAGCCGTGTGGGCTCTTCATTGGCCTAGTTACGAACCTGCAGCGCCGCGCTCGTGCTCCGTTGTCGTACCGCCTGCCCGCGCCGCGCCCTACTTCTTACCCCTGCTTGTTCCCGCGAGCTGCCCATCCCTGCTGCTCGCCTGTTGCTGCACAGCGACCCGTCGTCTGCGTCCTGTCCGTCGCCTCGCTTGCCACCTCCCCCGTGCGCTTTGCTGGTGCTTTGCTCACCTTAGCTGCTGCTTGCCGCTGTCATTGCCCGCTCGCCTTGCCTTCTCCGCCTAGCCCCCGACTCGCGCTCGTCATTTGCTGTCGTTGCCCGCACTGCCCACTGGTTGCTCCTCGCCGCATCGCTGCCCCGACGCCGCTGCACTACTGCTGATGGCTGCTGTTGCCTCGGCACGCGGCCGCGCCACCGAACCGCCCCGCTCCGCTTCGACCGCAGCCCCACGAACGCCGGCCAACTCCCCTTCGCCGCCCCCCCCCTCGCATGCCCTTGGCGCCGCCGGCAGCCTTCGTCCGCGCGCCCGAGTTCGCCTCTACGGGCTCCCAACGCCCGCGTCCGTAACCCACGCACCCAAAAGGCCTCTGGGCCGCTGACTACTGGGGCCCAGCGCCCTGCCCTTTAAAAGAAGAGAGAATTAGAATTAACAAAATAATAATAATAATTAAAACATTAATTAATTAATTAACTTAACTAATATTGCTTAGTTAACTAATTAACTACCTCACTAGTTTAATCAGACAATGACAAGGAGGCCCCACCCTCCTGTTGACCAGTCAAAGTTTGACTGGTCAACTGGGTCCACTGGCCCACATGTCACCCTTTGTGTACATTCTATGTACATAGGGCTGGGTACCCATAGCATTTTGTCTATTACTTTTGAAATACAAATAATTTAGGAAGATGGATTAAATCTTTAAAAAATTCATAGAAAATAAACCATAGCTCGGATCGAAAAACTTTGTACATGAAAGTTGCTCAGAACGACAAGATGAAATCCGAATGCGCGGTCCGTTTGTCTGTCACACATCCCTAGCATAGTGAACGTGCAACTTTCCGCCTCCAATCCATTTGTTCGAAAACGTGAAACACCCGGAATACTTTCTTGGATGTTTCCTCCCTTAGCCGGTATCGCCTACTACTGCATTAGGTCACCCTAGCATCACATATTGCCATGTTATACTTTGTGTTGCTTCGATTGCTTTATTATTTATTTGTGTTCTCCTTTCGTTACTTCTTTCCGGTAGACCTCGAGACCGCCGTTGTTACCCCCGTGATCGACTACATCGACGACGACCCCTCCTTCTTGCCAGAGCAACCAGGCAAGCCCCCCTTGATCACCAGATATCGCCTACTCTCCTCTATACTGCTTGCATTAGAGTAGTGTAGCATGTTACCCCTTTCCGTTAATCCTATTCTGATGCATAGCCTGTGATTGTTGCTACAACTGTTCATACCTTACCTGCGATCCTAAATGCTTAGTATAGGATGCTAGATTATCATCATTGGCCCTACATTCTTGTTCGTCTACCATGCTATACTATCGGGCCGTGATCACGTCGGGTGTTGATCACGGGTATATACATACATATATCCATCCTATAAATGTTGTGACTAAAGTCGGGTCGGCTCATTGAGTACCCGCAAGTGATTCTGATGTTGGGGGCTGAAGGGGAAGGTGGTTCCACCCAGGTAGTGGTGGGCCTAGGTTCTCGACGGCCCCTGGCTGTTACTTTGAGGTGGAGCGACAGGGCAAGCGGAGACCACCTAGGAGAGAGGTGGGCCTGGCCCTGGTCGGCGTTCGTGGTTACTTCAAAATAACACACTTAACGAGATCTAGGTATTTGATCTGAGTCTGGCTACTGGCCTATACGCACTAACCAACTACGCGGGAACAGTTATGGGCACTCGACGTCGTGGTATCAGCCGAAGCCTTCGTGACGTCAGCGACTGAGCGGCGCGTGCCGGGTTGGACCGTGTACCGCAACTTCCTTTGTAATGGAGGTTGCTAGGTCTGCTCTCCGGCCGCCCTCACAACATGCAGGTGTGCAATGGGCGATGGGCCCAGACCCCTGCGCCATAGGATTTAGACCGGCGTGTTGACCTCTCTGTTGTGCCTAGCTAGGGCTGTGACATGTTGATCTTCCGAGGCCGGGCATGACCCAGGAAAGTGTGTCCGGACAAAGGGGATCGGGCGTGTTGGGAAATGTGGTGCACCCCTGCATGGAAGTTAATCTATTCGAATAGTCGTGACCTTTGGTAACAAGATGACTTGGAGTTGTACCTTGACCTTATGACAACAAGAACTGGTTACTTAATAAAACACACCCTTCCAAGTGCTAGATACAACCCGGTGATCGCTCTCTAACAGGGCGACGAGGAGAGGATCGCCGGGTAGGATTATGCTACACGATGCTACTTGGTGAACTTACCATCTACTCTCTTCTACATGCTGCAAGATGGAGGTGGCCAGAAGCGTAGTCTTCGATAAGGACTAGCTATCCCCCTCTTATTCCGGCATTCTGCAGTTCAGTCCACATATGATACCCTCATTCCATTTGATGCCAATGCATACATATGTAGTGTAGCTCCTTGCTTGCGAGTACTTTGGATGAGTACTCATGGTTGCTTTGCTCCATCTTTTCCCCCTTTCTATACCCGATTGCTGCAACCAGACGATGGAGCCCAGGAGCCAGACGCCACTGTCGATGATGACTACTACTACTCGGGAGGTGCCTACTACTACGTGTAGGCCGCTAACGACGACCAGGAGTAGTTTAGGAGGATCCCAGGCAGGAGGCATGTGCCTCTTTCTATCTGTATCCCAGTTTGTGCTGGCATTCTTAAGGCAAACTTGTTTGACTTATGTCTGTACTCAGATATTGTTGCTTCCGCTGACTCGTCTATGATCGAGCTCTTGTATTCGAGCCTTCGAGGCCTGTGGCTTGTAATATAATGCTTGTATGACTTATTTTATTTGTAGAGTTGTGTTGTGATATCTTCCCGTGAGTCCCTGATCTTGATCGTACACGTTTGCGTGTATGATTAGTGTACGGTCAAATCGGGGGCGTCACAAGTTGGAATCAGAGCCGACTGCCTGTAGGAATCCCCCTTCCACACTCCTTGGCCGAAGTCGAGTCTAGACATTACAAAACTTTTTACTAACATGGATGTGTGTCTTATGGGCCCACATTGCCATTTGGGTGGTATTACGATCTTTTACTCCTCGATCTTTACTCTAGGACTCTGAACTCTCTTCTACTCGGGTTAAATGATTTTACGAACTCCGACTCTAGGTTCTCGTAATTACTTCCTCCCGGAGAGCCCCTCACTCCAGATGATTGCTTGGTGCGCTGAAGGATTCCAAAGATACTCTCCGATGTTATCCCCAGAACTTTTGCTCATTGCATTTGCAATTCCCTTCCACCGTCACCCCCTATAGATAACTACATGCACTTGCCATTCTTACACTAGTCCCTAGTTGCTCTTGTTATTACAAGATACCCTGAAATACTCGTTGTTGTTCCGAGAATCCTTTGAGCTTACTGCCTTGCAGTTCCTTGTCACCTGAATACCCCTACGGATAACTTTGTGCACCTATCGAGCATCCGCTCATCCTCAGTTGATTTATGTATTTCACAAAAGTCTTCGGAATACCATTCGTTCTTTTGAAAATCCTCAATAGCCTATTGTTCTTGAAATTCTTGCATACTTGCATTCCGGTTAATTCCATTGGTCTGGCAATTTACTTTAAAAACCTTTGTGATTGTCATTCTGATCCTTTTGACTCAACATGTGTGTGAATGCACACAATCATCAGTTGTTCCCTGGAAGTTATCCTTCCGATTCAGACGTCATTCCGGACATGAGTTGGATCTCGACCAATCAAATTGCCATCGATTGTACCTCTAAGGCTATTCAACTTATCCATCCCTAATCAGAGCATTGCTTCTGATCCCTTGTCTTGGGATTCATAATTCCTTTGCATTTGAGTTTTGAGTTAGTCAGTTGTTTCTATAAACTGATCTCCTTGCATTCCTTCTTCCTCTGGTTGAGTACCGATGCTCACATCAGATCCCTTGAGGACCACCAGATCTTTTGTTGGATTTTGTTCGACATCATCCTTCATATTCATTAAACATTGTGAGCTTTTCTTCGAATACATAATACCTTTGGTAAATTGTATCCCCTACTTTTGTCAACCATGCTTTGCTCCTGAGCTTGTATTATTTACTCCTGAAGTTTGTGGTATATGTTTCTATGATGCCCCGATGGGTTCAACCTATGCCTTCCTTAATCTACGTGAACCCGAAAGTTTTCATGGGTCATACTCCTCTGGTAATTCATGAGGTAGGTTTCACACTGAAATCATTTTTATTAGAGTTGTGAATGAAAGTTTATGCATTGGAGAAGTGGGCGTCGACCTTGAACTTTGTGTTCATGCCCATGGACCCGATGTGAAACTTATCATGGGAGATTCTTGCAAAATTGTTAATCATCTGGGTAATTCTTTTGGTGTCCTTAAATTGGATCCCCTGCAGCTATGGTTCCGACCATATTATTCTTCCTTGATCCCATTTCTCGGACAAGTTGAAGTACTTGTCTTTTGCAGGTCAATACATCTATCCAACAACTATTATGCTCTACCTTCGAGTATACCCTCCAGCATCTCGAGAATATCAAAGAACTATGTTTCTTCCTATGAGTCTTCATCTAGTATTGCTTCTCATCGATTTTAGATTTCCCCTGGGTTCTGAGCTATTAGTCACTCGAGAACACCGATAAGTGAATCGATTCCGCACTTCGATTCAATAACTCCTAAATAATTTTCACTGCCTACGAGTTTAATAATCCTTCAAGTCATTCCTAGCCTAATCGGCTATATCATTATTATGCTAAGTTCTAACTGTGCTACCTCACCCTTCTTCCCGGAGCACAAATTTCGACGGTGAGCTAATCTTACATCGACCTTCCTTGTCTTATCATTTCTCCTTGAACAACAAACTTGATTTCGAGTTTGTATCGTACCCTTGGTTCCAATTACTTTTCGCTTCATCATTCATTTGACTTGATGTCATCATCGATCGATTACATCTTCATGAAATCTCTCGACAAATGTGTCGTGATCATCATCAACATTCTGAGCTTTTCCTGGATATCAATCGAATTCATGATGAGAAATACCATCCTTGCCTCTCGATGGTTTGTGTCAGCACCAACAACATTCTTGTCTTTCCCCAACACAAACTTATTCATATAATTTGGGAAATACATCCTTTTTGGCATGTCGATGGATTGTGACTGAGCCCGTCGACCACACCCTCATCTTTTCCCTGCTAAAATTGTATGACTTATTTTCTAAATTGTTTCCGATGGATCCTTGGTGTATCCAAAGTTTGACCTTTGCTTGAAACCATGTCAATGCTATCTCGAAGCATGTCTGTGGTAATCCAATCTTGAATATGAACGTTTGAAGCACGATATTAAATTTTCTTTATGAATTATCCAAACACCGTTGTATGGGTAATGTCATGAATTTTCTTTCCCCTTACCTAAATGATTTTATACTTCTATCATGTCATGGATATCATGCTCTACATGTCCTTGGGAAGGATATACCCCTGAAATATGTGTTTTAACACATTTTCCTTTCCATTGTTCTGTTTAATCTGACAATTACATTTTCCATTCCATTGGTTTGTTTAAACCTTATTGTGATCCATATTATATAATTAGTAATATTTCCCTATTTATGTAAAACACCTCGTTGTATCACTCTATCAGTAAGACCCTGTTAATATTGTTGATAACATTCCAGTAACCACCGACGGACGAGAACATTACCAATTGGTCCGCCTCATTCAACGAGCAGGAAGATGGTTCTCTTCATCCCTCGCCCTTGGTACCGATGTTGCCGACATAATTGATAGGTTATCCTCTGACATGCCTTGTTATCATGACTGTGCAAAATATCACCGCACTTTCTACTTTTAACCCACATGGTGGGCCCATAACCCACAGTTCCACAGGATCGAAACCTGACTCTCCAGTACACCACCTGTTTTCAAGGTTATTCCTCACGCGTGGCCTCATATGTTATTCACGAGCCACCTTCCGAGAGATCATCAATTCTAGTATCAGACACAATGCTTATTCCCATTGCTCTAAACCCTTTTCACGCCCTATTTCAGGCATCGAATGATTGCCTGTCCGCTCAAAACTTCTCATGATACCTCCTTACTTTGCTCTCGATATTTTCTTAAGTTTCAATTCGAGAGTTAGTCTCCCCCACCTTCCCCGATGTTATCAACCACATGGTCAACCTTGCAGATGTCCGTTTTCCCAGAATACCACCCTTTCGTCTTTCGTAAGTACGATGGAGTTCCCGAAGAAAGGATGCCGACTTCATCATGACCTGAAACAGAGAAATGAAAACATCAAACATAGTGGATCTACCTCTTTGAGAAGAGCAACCAAGACCGAGAAGATTCGTTAGGATTTCATAACCAGACCTTTCCCCTTTATTCCACCTCTTGAATCTCGGGACGAGATTTCTTGTAGTGGAGGAGAATTGTGATGCCCGGATAATCAAGCTACAATAACCTCTGCTAATGACACCATGTCACCCCAATTACTGTTGCTAATATCGCGTTAGTTCGAAACCGGTTCAGATTCAAATTCAAAATCAAGCAAACAATAAAAGTTTTCAAATATTAAAACTAAAATGTTCTGGAGGTGTCAAATAATTCATAAGTAATATTGATGAAGAAACCAATTTTTTATAAAATAGTTAAATGCACTAAGATAATTAAACTAGTGGGTTAATCAATTAATTATTGCCTTTTATAATTAGTAAAAATGTTAGGCTATTTTATTTGGGTGCCATAATTAAAGGAGACAGTAGTATTTTTAGCTATGCTGATCTCGGAGCTATTTTATTTTTTTAAGTTAAAGGTAAATTGAAACTATAGAGAAAAGAAAATGTAAAAGAAATAAAAAGAACCCCTGGGCCAGAGCCAGCCAACTGGCCCGACCCACTTGCCCTCCCTCGGTCGTCCTCCTGTTCCCCTGACTAGGGTCGCTACAGGGGGGCCCCCCGCCGGACCAGCTCGACGGCGTTGGCCAGTGGATAAGAGGTCGCGCCCGCGTGTTCTCTCCCTTCCCCTGGAACCCTAGCCACCCACTACCCCCCAGATCCAGATCCACCTCTCCCCTCTCCTCTAGCTCAATTTTGAGCTCGCAAACTCACACGGTCGAGGCTTCCCTGCCGTCGTTGACGCGTCCACCAGCCTCTCCGGTGCTCGGGAGCACGTCCTGGGGTTCGTCGTGTTCGTCCACGTTCATTCAGGGCATTGGAGCAAGGCGGGAAGCTGCATGGATGGAGCCGTCGACCTCTTCTTCCTCCTCTCATCTCCGTCGCGTACATCACCGGCCGTCGTCGTCGACTACCCCGAGCTCCGGCACCTCCCCGACTCCACCTCGCGCACACTATTGCACGCCTACAGGGACAGTGAGGCCTCGTCCTTCATTCCCCCCGTCTTCTCCTCTACCGTGCCCGTACTCTAGTGCCTGTCCCGAATAAATCGAGCTCCGGCCACCGCCATGGCCGATGACCTCCGCGTCCTTGAGGTCCTCCGTCCAAGGCCGTCGCACCACTACGTTCCTGCTAACCATAGCAGCGGTCTGGGCTCTTCGTTCGCCTAGTTATGAACCTACAGCACCGCGCCCGTGCTCCGTCGTCATACAACCTGCCCGCGCCACGCCCTACTTCTCCCCCCTGCTTGTTCCCGTGAGCTGCCCGTCTCTGCTGCTCGCCTGTTGCTGCAAAGCGACCCGTCGTCCGTGTCCTGTCCGTTGCCTCGCTTGCCACCTCCCCCATGCGCTTCGCTGGCGCTCTGCTCGCCTTAGCTGCTGCTTGCTGCTGCCGTTGCCCGCTCGCCTTGCCTTCTCCACCCAGCCCCCGGCTCGCACTCGTCGTTAGCTATCATTGCCCGCACTGCCCCGCTGGTTTCTCCTCGCCGCATCGCTGACCCGGCGCCGCTGCACTACTGCTCATTGCTACTGCTGCCTCCGCACGCGGCCGCGCCACCGAACCGCCCCACTCCGCTCCGACCGCAGCCTCACGAACGCCGGCCAACTCCCCTTCGCCGCCCACCCCCCTCGCATGCCCTTGGCGCCGCCGTCGCCAGCCGCCCAGCGGCCTTCGTCCGCGCGCCCGAGTTTGCCCCTACGGGCTCCCAACGCCCGCGTTCGTAGCCCACGCACCCAAAAGGCCTCTGGGCCGCTGACTACTGGGGCCCAGCGCCCTGCCCTTTAAAAGAAGAGAGAATTAGAATTAACAAAATAATAATAATAATTAAAACATTAATTAATTAATTAAATTAATTAATATTGCTTAGTTAACTAATTAACTACCTCACTAGTTTAATCAGACAATGACAAGGAGGCCCCACCCTCTTGTTGACCAGTCAAAGTTTGACTGGTCAACTGGGTCCATTGGCCCACATGTCAGCCTTTGTGTACATTCTGTGTACACAGGGTAGGGTACCCATAGCATTTGTCTATTACTTTTGAATTACAAATAATTTAGGAAGATGGATTAAATCTTTAAAAAAATCATAGAAAATAAACCATAGCTCGGATCGAAAAATTTAGTACTTGAAAGTTGTTCAGAACGACGAGATGAATCTGAACACGCGATCCGTTCGTCCGTCACACATCCCTAGCATAGCGAACACGCAACTTCCCCCCTCCAATTCGTTTGTCCGAAAACGTAAAACACCGGGAATACATTCCCGGATGTTTCCTCCCTTAGCCGTTATTGCCTACTACTGTGTTAGGTCACCCTAGCATCACATATTGCCATGTTATACTTTGTGTTGCTTTGACTGCTTTATTATTTATTTGTGTTCCCCTTCCGTTACTTCTTTCCGGTAGACCTCGAGACCGTCGTTGTTACCCCCGTGATCGACTACATAGACGACACCTCCTTCTTGACAGAGCAACCAGGCAAGCCCCCCTTGATCACCAGATATCGCCTACTCTCCTCTATACTGCTTGCATTAGAGTAGTGTAGCATGTTACCGCTTTCCGTTAATCCTATTCTGCTACATAGCATGTCAATGTTGCTACAACTGTTGATACCTTACCTGCAATCCTAAATGCTTAGTATAGGATGCTAGA
This sequence comes from Triticum dicoccoides, assembly GCF_002162155.2. NCBI lineage: Eukaryota > Viridiplantae > Streptophyta > Magnoliopsida > Poales > Poaceae > Triticum > Triticum dicoccoides. The sequence continues at coordinate 422,070,235 of NC_041380.1, forward strand.
TTATCATCAGTGGCCCTACATTCTTGTCAGTCTGCCATGCTATACTATCGGGCTGTGATCACGTTGGGTTTTGATCACGGGACATACATATATACATCCTATAAATGTTGTGACTAAAGTCGGGTCGGCTCATTGGGTACCCGCAAGTGATTCTGATGTTGGGGGATGAAGGGGCAGGTGGTTCCACCCAGGTTGTGGTGGGCCTAGGTTCCTGACAGCCCCCGGCTGTTACTTTGAGGCAGAGCGACAGGGCAGGCGGAGACCACCTACGAGAGAGGTGGGCCTGGCCCTGGTCGGCGTTCGCGGTTACTTCAAAATAACAAGCTTAACGAGATCTGAGTATTTGATCTGAGTCTGGCTACTGGCCTATACGCACTAACCAACTACACGGGAACTGTTATGGGCACTCGACATCGTGGTATCAGCCGAAGCCTTCGTGACGTCAGCGACTGAGCGGCGCACACCGGGTTGGACCGCGTAATGCAACTTCCTTTGTAATTGAGGTTTCTAGGTCTGCTCTCCGACCGCCCTCGCAACATGCAGGTGTGCAATGTGCGATGGGCCCAGACCCCTGCGCCATAGGATTTAGACCGTCGTGCTGACCTCTCTGTTGTGCCTAGGTAGGGCTGCGACGTGTTGATCTTTCGTGGCCGGGCATGACCTAGGAAAGTGTGTCCGGACAAAGGGGATCGAGCGTGTTGGGAAATGTGGTGCACCCCTGCAGGGAAGTTAATCTATTCGAATAGCCATGATCTTCGGTAACAAGACGACTTGGGGTTGTACCTTGACCTTATGACAACAAGAACCGGTTACTTAATAAAACACGCCCTTCCAAGTGCCAAATACAACCTGGTGATCGCTCTCTAACAGGGCGACGAGGAGAGGATCGCCAGGTAGGATAATGCTACACGATGTTACTTGGTGAACTTACCATCTACTCTCTTCTTCATGCTGCAAGATGGAGGTGGCCAGAAGCGTAGTCTTCGATAAGTACTAGCTATCCCCCTCTTATTCCGGCATTCTGCAGTTCAGTCCACATTTGATACCCTCATTCCATTTGATGCCAATGCATACATATGTAGTGTAGCTCCTTGCTTGCAAGTACTTTGGATGAGTACTCACGGTTGCTTTGCTCCCTCTTTTCCCCCTTTCTATACCCGATTGCTACGACCAGACGATGGAGCCCAGGAGCCAGACGCCACTATCGATGACGAGTACTACTACGCGGGAGGTGCCTACTACTACGTGCAGCCCGCTGACGACGACCAGGAGTAGTTTAGGAGGATCCGAGGCAGGAGGCCTGTGCCTCTTTCGATCTGTATCCCAGTTTGTGCTAGCCTTCTTAAGGCAAACTTATTTGACTTATGTCTGTACTCATATATTGTTGCTTCCGCTGACTCGTCTATGATCGAGCTCTTGTATTCGAGCCTTCGAGGCCCCCGGCTTGTAATATGATGCTTGTATGACTTATTTTATTTGTAGAGTTGTGTTGTGATATCTTGCCATGAGTATCTGATCTTGATCGTACATGTTTGCGTGTATGATTACACTACAAAAAAAAGACAGATCCATGACATTTTGGGCTGAACGAATTTTTTTCTGTCATACATATGACACTTCTATGATGGCAATTGTGACAAAACCCGGTATCATCACAGATGTGGTGGGCTCCTACTTCTATGACAAAAAATCATGATAGAAAATGGGTTTTCATCCTGGGCGGGCCGGAGACGCAGCTGCATGACATTCTTTGGGCCGTCCATGACGGAAAAAACCATGGTAGAAGCTAGGGGGAGGAAAATTTCGGGGAGTTCCCGGTTACGGTGGGAGGTCGGGGGCCGAGCGATGCGCGTTTCTCTCGTACACGTACGCGCGTGTGTGCGAGGCGTTGGCTCTAACTGAACCCGAGCGAGGCGTTGGGCTCTAACTGAACCCGAGCAGTTGCACTGCAAGCTACGCGTTACTGAACCCGAGCGATCGATTGATGGATGTTAACTGAACCCGATCAAGCGATTCCTTCGCTACTGCTGCTAACTGAAGTCGATCGATGCTGCCTCTGGGATGAACAGTGAGCGTTGTGGGGGGGGCGTGGATGAATAGTGAGCGGTGGCGTTGCCTCTGGATCAACAGGACCCCGTGGTGTGGTGGAGGGCTGGATGAATAGTAGACGATGGAGGGGTGCCCGTGGAGGGGTGGTTGAACAGGACCCCGTGGTGTGGAGGGCTGGATGAACAGTAGATGGTGGAGGGGTGGCCGTGGAGGGGTGGTTGAACAGTAGCCGGTGGAGTAGCGCGGGGTGGAGGTTGGATGAACAGGAGCCCATGGAGGCTGGAGGAGGTCGACGGTAGCCCGTGGAGGCTGGAGGAGGTCAACGGTGGAGATGAACAGTATCCCGTGGAGTCCCGTTTTGCGGTACGCCACACCCCTCCCGATGAACAGGACCCTCTTTTCGTCCGTAGCGCTCCAACACAAGTCCGTTTCATCCATTTTGCGGTGCGCCACACCCCTCCCGATCAATAGGACCCCCGTTTCGATTGTAGGAGGTCCGTTTCCTCCGTTTTGCGGTACACCAGACCCCTCTCGATCAATAGGACCATGTTCCGAACGTAGGAGGTTCGTTTCCTCCGTTGTGCGGTACGCCAGGCCTCATTTCCATCGCCTGTTCCGTCCCAGCCCTCCCGATGAACACGACCACGCATTCCGTTCCGACCTAACCGGTTGGCTCCCACCCGTTCCGTTGCCTCTTGATGAACACGACGCATTCCGTTGCCTCCCCATGAACACTACGCATTCCGTTGCCTCCCCATGAACACGACGACGACGTTGTTTCTCCGTTCCGACCCATCCATGTACACAAGCCCTGGCCGTACGTATGCGCGAGTAGGCGTTTAAGACCCCGCCCATATGTACACATACGTGGCCGTATTTTCTTTCTTGCGCCCTGGGTGCTGTGCGTACGTGTACATGCTACATGCGCGCCTCTACTATGACACGCACGCGCCTCCACTACGACACGTGCGGACCTCTACATCCACCAGTATATATGTACGTACACATTTGCGACCAGAATGACAAAGCTACATACGCTTCGACCAGGTGGGTCCCGACTGTCAGGCACTTCCTTGCCTGCGAAGATGTAGCTGGTGGGTCCCAGCAGTCAGGGGGGCGAATCGTTTTTTTGCCCGGACGCACTTCCTTGCGTGCGAAGATGTAGCTGGTGGGTCCCAGCAGTCAGAGGGAAACATTTTTTTCGCGAAATACAGTGGCCCGTCCGGTGGGTCCCAGCTATCAGGTGGAGGAATCATTATTTTCCGCGTAATAAGGAGGCACTTCCTTACTACGGCCGTGGACCCAGCTGTCAGCCTCTCCACATACAGTCCACGTCCGATGGAAGTCGTTCCTTGACCATGTTGACCATGCCGCGCCGAGAGCACCAAGGCGGTGGACGACGGCGAGGCCTAGGAAGGGGACGACGGGGAGCCGAGGAACAAGCGGTAGTGGAAGCCCACGCAGAGAGGAGTACGAGGGTTCACTGGTTCGGCTATGGTGTGAGGCTGCCGTCGCCGCTTGGCCTGGCCAGCGGTGGGAATAGTACGGGGCGCTGAGGCCTCCGCGGCAGCACAGCCGGCCACGGGAGGCAGGAGCATGTGGCACGACCGGCGCTGCTTTGGGCGGCTGGAGCAAGAAGACCAGAGGTTGAAGAAGCACTACGGCCGTTGGATGGACATCGTACGGTCACTGGAGCTAGAATCGTTCATATTGACTAAAGTTGACAAAGGCCCACGTCCCAATCAACTTAGTAAGCCCACAAGTCAGCCTCCCACCATGGTGGGTCCCAGCTAGCAGGGGGAATATTCATTTTTTGTGCGCAATAAGGAGGAACTTTAGGTGGGTCCGAGCTGATAGCGGGGGGAATGTTTTTTTCATGAAATACACTGGCCCGTCCGGTGGGTCCCAGCAGTCAGGGGGGAAACGTTTTTTTTGCAAAATAAGGTGGCCCGTCTGGTGGGTCCCTGATGTCAGGTGGAGGAATAATTATTTTGCACGTAATAAGGAGGCACTTCCTTGTGGCCGCCTGGACCCAACTGTCAGCCTCTCCACGTACAGTACTCTTCCGATGGAAGTCGGTCATTGACCATGTTGACCACGCCACGCTGAGAGCACCAGGGCGGTGGTCTGGATGATGGCGAGGTCTAGGAAGGGGACTACGCGGAGCCGGGGAAGACGCAGCAGTGGAAGCCCGCGCGGAGAGGAGTACGAGGGTTCACTGGTTCGGTTGCGGTGTGAGGCTGCCATCGCCGCAGAATAATAGGGGGTGTGGGTGAGTAGAGGGATGGCCTGGCCAGCGGTGGGAGTAGTATGGGGTGGTGAGGCCCCCGCGGCATCACAGCCGACCACGGGAGGCAGGAGCACGCGACACGACCAGCGCTGCTTTGGGCGGCTGGTGCAAGAAGACCAGAGGTTGAAGAAGCACTGCGGCCGTTGGATGGACATCGTATGATCACTGCAGCTAGAATCGTTTATATTGACTAAGTTGACAAAGCCCTTGGTACGCGTCAACTTAGTAGGCCAACAGCTTGGATTTGGCAGAGAACATATAGCCCATTTGCGATTTGTAAGAATGTACAACCCTTTTTTTAATTCTAATGGAATTTACTACAGCCCATTTACAGTTTGTTAAAAGTACAGCCCAACTTCTAGCTAGGACAATGATTAATAATTTCAAACAACCGCTCAAAACAGAATTAAAAAATCCCACATTTTGATGGGATCCAAAATATTTTTATCCGAAATTTCTATTCAGGTCAAATATAATTTCAAAATAAAGTTGTATTACGTTAAAATCCAATGAAATATTGCGCGAGCAACAAGTAATGAAATTAAAATTTTCAAATACCAAAAATAATATATTTTTCAAACTAATTACGTGTTTGGTGCATAGTAGCTGTCCACTTATTATAATTACATCCCATTTATTATTTCTTAAAGTCCATTTTCTTGTTAAGCCTAATGCATACCTCCTAGGAAAGTTTGCAGCCCAGCAGGGCGGAGAATAACAAGTTGACCCGGATATTGTGTACAACTGTCGGCCCAATTGCATTTCTGATGTTGAAAAAAAAGGCCTGTGTAGTACAGTACAACCTAACATGGTTACTCAGCCCACATTCAGCGACGTCGGAAAGGCCCAATCAAGGCTTTTGTACAACATTTTGAAGTCACTGAGCTCAATTAATAACTTAAGAAAAAGTTAGATTACAGTGGAACCTAATTAAAAGCTGTCACGAGAAAATAAATAATTCAACGGGTCCCACTTGTGCGTCTGCACATGTGTGTGCATGTGTGTGTGTGGGAGAGAGAGAGAGATAGAGAGAGAGACCCATCGGTCGATGCTCGTAAATACATCTTTCAGCCATATGCATTACTGATGCTCAGTAAAAACTTATATAGTTGACACAATCATATAGAACATCATAACACACTGAATTTGCATACAAAAATTTCATGCAGGCGGCACAATCAGGATGGAAGCAGTGGATCGCTACGGGAAGTGCTATGTTGAAACCAACGAAGTCGTACATAACGGTTCATCGTCTTTATCAATGACGGGGAAATATCTTGAATATTGTGCAAAGAAAACAGACAGACAACACAATAAGTTCTGCTAAATCATTAAGTTGACGTACAGCCCTTTCTAAAAAAGTTTAGGTACAAAATTAGAACAGGTCACAATCAAATGTACTGGCATATCAGTGCTTCACACCCATAGCTCGGATTTAACTAGTACCCCCTCCGTCCGGGAAAAGTTGTCCACAAGGCAATGTATTTGTTTTTTTGCAAAATAACCCCACCGAGTTTTAAACACGTCACAAAGAAGTCCATCTCCTTCCTTCCTCCTCCCTCGTCGCCCGCGCCTTGCAGCCATCGCCGGCTACCCACCTGCGCTGCCGCCCGCCTGGATCTGCGCCGCGACCAACACCAGAACCGTGGCCCAGCCCGCGAACAACAACAGTGCCGCCGCCCGCTTGCACCTGTGCCACGGCTTACCACCTGCACCGCCCGCCGTGAAGGTGACCTGCCCCGGCGCCCTCCTCGAGCTACGCCGCCGGCCCCGTTGAAGGTCGCCGCCCACCTTCGCCACCTTCGCCACCCACCCGCGCCTCCGATTTCGTCCGCTTCGGCCGCCGGCGCCGTGGACAATTCCGGCCACTCCCGCCTCTCATGCTGCTACTGGTGGACGACGCCGGCGCCGTGGACCTCTGATGCTGCTTTTGCCTTTTCCCCTGCCTCGCCTCTGCTGCCACTCCCGCCTGTGCTGGGGAGTCTGCCCCACCCGCCTCTGCTACTGCTGCTATTCAATTTGTTGCTGTGAGTCTGAATTTGCTGTTGTTAGTACAGGTGGAGAAAATTCAGTCAGGGGATACAAAGCTAGAGAAATATTCCAGGACAAAGGTTGTACACTGCTGCTAAATGGTGAACAAATTATAGTGAAAATTTAGTTTGATGCCATCAAATTCATTGAGTAATACTCTTGGCATTCTTGGAGATCTGCTAGTTTTTGGAAGTTTTTCTTGCTACAGTTAACTAAAAATGTTCAGTGTTCCAATACTGTAGAGAAACTACAGTGCCTATAATTCAGTTATGACTCCTTTACTGAAACTGTAGTGTTTGCTAAAACTGAGATGTAAACTAAAGGAGTTTGTGATTTGCAGAAGCTGCAGCATACTCCAACAAGTGATAAATGCACTCAAAAGTTCATTGAGAAAATGCAGAGGCTGCTCACTTGTTACTAAAAGTTTTCTGGAGTGATAAATGCACGCAAAAGAAGTTCAGTTAACTGTTACTGTTGCTGTATGAATTCCTACCAGGTCAATTTGTTGTCAATTACTCTGTAATACTCAATCATGTTTATGGAAAATGAAGATCAACCATGTTTATTTGGATTTATTTGAATCATTTGAATTTATTTGCTTTATTTGGATGTATACACCATTTGTCCAATTGCAAACATACCTGAAGTTTCCAATTGTCCAATTTCATTCATTCATTTTACAGAGAGCTAAGCATAGCCATGACTCTTCCCTAAATATTCCTGTAGAATCAATTCAAGCAGCACAAAACTGAAAACTGCCACAACCCCTTAACTAAGAGTTGATAAAAACATGTCCCTAAAATTGGAATTATTTGAATTAGCTAGGTTTATTCTTCTTCATATACAGAAAAAGATGAATATTGTTCGTCTACTAGTTACTTCAAATTTAGAACTGAATAAACACTTGTCATCTTCAGTAAGCACTTGTAAATCTAGAGTGGTTTTAAACTTAGAATGCACCAAGTACTAATATCTTTTACCAGGCTACACACCATCTACTTGGAGTAGACAGCAAGATTCACAGAGACATGCACGCTTCAATAGACTTGTTAATTCTAGCAAAGTGATAAGTAAAAACTTGGATGTTCTCAGAAATATAGCACCAGAGGAAATTAAGTGAACTGGCATGTATGCTAAAGGAAAGGAAATGCCACCTTCTTTTCTTCTTCGAGCAGTTGATGAACTGACGTGTATGCTGCAGCTACACATAGATTCTGTAGAAAATGCACCAAAAGAGTTACACGCAGGTGAAGTAAGTTGAAAGCAACATTTAATCTCCACTTCTTTTCTTTTGGTAGTGAAATTCAATCTGAATTTTGTAAGCATAGAAAATGCACCAATACTGAACATTTATTCCCACCTCCACCACCATCTTGTCAGTTTCGACAGTGTGTGTATGGAGTGGTTTTGACGGCAGTATAATTGTGCATCATGTAAACATCATGAGAATGATTAAGGGTTCAGCAATCAGATTATAATTATGACCAGAACAGAGGAACAAATATCATGGTTAGTTTTATGTAAAAAAACAGAAATGGAGTTACTCACTTGAAGTTACTGTAGTAGTGTCCAAAAATTAGAAAAGTTACTAAACAGCAGAAGTAGTGGCCAAAATTTAATGTACTAAAAAGATTCTACACTAAATATACAGTGTTATCCATGTTCTATATCTAGGACATTTTTTATCTGTTTGCATGCATCGGTCCCACCTATCAGGAAGGATGGGCATGTACACGAACAGGTACGACTCATCAGTCTACTCACATAGCCTTTTCGTTTAGTCTACCTAGCCGTCTAATCAACTGCTTGCACGCCACTTCTCCCATTTACTTCTCCATCGGAAACCGATTCTCCTCGGCTTCTTCACCTCCCCTTCGTCTTCATTTGCATCCAAACCCCACTGCGTTCACATTGTTTTAACCTCTTTAAATAATCATCTACTACTTCAGTTAGACTAGCCATCTAATCCTAATTCTCCAAACCATAGCCCTCCGTTCTAGCGGTTCCAAATGGTGGAAGAGATCGAGATGCAGGTTTTTAGCGTCCAACATGTCCTCGTCGAAGGCTCGATGCACATAGTTGCCACCGTCACCGTCAACCCAAGGGTTGTTCGGCAGTGGATTAGCAATGTATCCAACTCCCTCGAAAAGGTAGAGACAAGGGTCATCGGTCTTGATGCAGAGTACACGGAGCGTGCCCCTGGGAAGATCTAGTGCGCCGCCGTCCTTTAGCTGTGCCATGAAGATGATGTTTTGGTGTACCACATCATACACTCGTCCTCCATACCACGTGAGCTTCACGATTTCTTGTCTCGGGAGGACGTATACTTATGTGGGGCAGCCATCGAAGGGGACAAACACAAGCTGAAGCCGTACAACCTTGATTTGAAAAGCATCGCTGACCTACAAACCAGAATCAAAATTCATGTAGAAGATTGTGATAAACAGACACCATCCCTATTCGACGTAGAAAATTTTGTGCTCGGTACAAATCTTCAGAAGGGTGACGAGACGGTGGCATTAACACTACAGGAATCAGCTATTTTGCCGTCCGCCATGGCGGACGGCAAAGGCATGAACGGCGGACGGCAAAGGCCTTTGCCGTCAGCCGCAGACGGCAAAAGGCTCCGGCAAAGTAGGCTACGGTAAACAGCTACTTTTTCGTCTGCTTCCTGGCGGCTAACGGCAAAGGCCCTTTGCCGTCTGCGGCGGACGACAAAGAGAGCGGACGGCAATAATTGCGCTGTCAGTCCGTTAAGTGGCTAACGGCAGGCCTTTGCCGTCCGCCGCTGATGGCAAAATTTCTAGTGTCTTTGCCGTCCGCCGTATGATGTCATCTACACGTCACTACATGGCAGGTTCTTTGTCGTCTGCCACTGATGGAAAAGTGCAGGTTCTTTGCCGTCTGCCACTGATGGCAAAGTCTTTGCCGTCTTCCACTGTAGGCAAACTGACCAAATGGGTCAGCTCCCAGGAAGCACAGCTGGATGACACGTGTCTTCTTTGCCGTCCGCGGCAGACGGCAAAGAAGCCGTTGCCGTCGGTGGCAGATGGCAAAGAGCCTGCATATTGGCTCTTTTATCTGTTTTTTATTAAATCCAACAATTTTCAGCACAAATATATATGACATATATAGATATATTTCAAAAGGCCATTACAGAGCAAACATATAAGATATCCAACACATAACTTCATCATCCAACCATATATATTACATGCATAGTTCCATCATACATAACAAGTTCAACATAGAGGCATCCAACCATATATATTACAATAGTTTCATCCAACGATACATGCATAGTTCAACGATACAAAAGAAATAGAGAAAGGGATAAGGAGCACTCCATCTATGCAAGCTTTCATCAAGTGAATGAAATCTGCAAAATGAAAAATAAGAAAGTTAGAACAAGAAGAGTAGAACAAGAACAAGAGTAGAACAAGAAGAAGAGTAGAACAAGAAGAGTAGAACAAGAAGAAGACTAGAATAAGAAGAGTATGTCATTTATGAGCTAACTTACGTGAAATGGATCATATATGAGCTAACTAAGTTGAAATGGGTCGTTTATGAGCTAGCTAAGGTGAAATGGATCATTTATGAGCTAACTTAGTTGAAATGGGTCGTTTATGAGCTAACTAAGGTCAAATGGATCGTTTTTGAGGTAACTAAGGTGAAATGGATCGTTTTTTTAGCTAACTTAGGTGAAATTCATTTATGAGCTAACTTAGTTGAAATGGATCGTTTTTGAGCTAACTTAGGTGAAATGGATCATTTATGAGCTAATTTAGTTGAAATAGATCTTTTTGAGCTAACTTAGGTGAAATGGATCATTTAAGAGCTAATGTAGGTGAAATGGATCGTTTTTTAGCTAACTTGGTGAAATGGATCGTTTATGAGCTAAATTAGTTGAAATGGATCGTTTATGAGATAACCTAGGTAAGATGGGTCATTTTGGAGTTAACCTATGTGAAATGGGTCATTTTAAAGCTAACGTAGGTAAAATGGATCATCTAGGAGCTAATCTAGGTAAAATGGGTCATTTTTGAGCTAACTTGGATGAACTGGATCATTTATAAGCTAACTTAGGTAAAATGGGTCATTTTAGAGCTAACTTAGGTAAAATGGATCGTCTATGAGCTAACTAAGCTAATTATGCAATTTTTGACATAAGTAAGCTAAGTACAGATTGTTTTAGAGCTAACTTAGGTAAAATGGATGGTTTTGGAGGTCAGTAACTTATTAAGTCATTTTGGAGGAGATGAAGCTAAGTCTAGGTCATTATGGTAAGCATTGGAGGAAATAAAGCTAAGTCTAGGTCTTTATGCATGTGTTAAGCAAAACACTAGATAAACTTACCAAGATCCAGGAGGTGTAGGAGCGGGGTGGCTCGTGTCGGTAGCTGGAGAAGGATCGTGCGATGCTTGTCTGGAGTTACGCTGCACCAAAGATCATTTCCAATGTCTTGTTAGCATGATGACACTCAAATGTTAAGACTAGCAAGTAATGTCCATTCAAATAAAACTCACCGTGGTTCCAGGAGCAATCACTGGCATCGGCGGAGCGGTCTGACCTATCTTCTCGCACACAGATTGCACATTTGGTTTTGATGACTCAGTCATACTAGTTAGTAATGAGACAAACACTACATGAATGTTTTGGCTAATCAGCAGAAGAAACTTACCACAAGGAGCTCGTACATGGCCCTTGCCTGCATGTCATTCCGTGCCCTCTCCTCCTCCATCATCTTTGTCGTCCTCTCCTCCAACTCCCGCTGCCTCTCCGCCGCCTCCGCCAGAAGTTTCTCCGTTCTATCTCTCTCACTCTGTATAGCAGCCTGCAACACCACTCACATGACCATTTGTAATCATTGATGGAAGCGCACACAATGTAATGGAGAAAGATAACTGAGTACGTATCACTAACCTTGATGGCGAGTTGCACTGGCCGTTCACGAGGCCTTATCTCAGGAGCGGAGCTCGACTGGCACGCCTTGATCTCCGGGAGAGTGCTAGGACAATGCATAAGTCCATCTCCAATGGCTATGGAGCCATGGGACCTCCCGCCACCTGATATCATCACCAGCTCTGGATCAATGGGACCCTAGCTCGGGTTAAAGTCCTCCCCTTTCCTCGCCTTCCCCTCATCTCTATATCTCACGAGCTTGTTGTGGGAGGAGATGTTGGTGAAGTTGTTTGCATCATCGAGGTCAGACTGAGAGAAAGCCTTGACTTTCTTGAAAGAGGCAGTGTGGGCCATGGCATACAGGTCGTACACCTCTGGCACCTTATCCGCCTTATTGTAGCGTGCCTGAAAGAGAGAAACAATGAAAATTAGTAATTAAAGGGCTCAAGCTAGCATGATGAATGAATTGCATGAATCATGAAGCAAACCACATACCCAGTTGCGCTCGAACTGATATAAGTTGGAGCTGCCTTGATGGTGTGGCACACCTTCCATTTGGGCATGTTTGTACTTGGCCTCATTGTGGAGGGCTAGCCATTGTTTTGAGCACCACTCATCGACCAACACCTCCCAACAATCCATCCAATCCGCACACAATCTCGAAGGCGCCTAAGTTAGCAAATAGAAACTTGAGCGCTACGGCTAAGAATTACTAAATGAAGGAACTTAAGTAGAGAAGGCCTTAAGAATTACCTTCATGTACTTCTCCTTACTCAGGAACTTATCGCGGCACGCCGGCTTGGTCTTCTTGATACCACGCAAGGCGTAGTAGTCTCGAACAGCCTGCACCCGAGCCTCGTGCCATAAGTTCTGGAGTAGGCGCTTGCAGACGTTCTCGATAACATGTGCCGCGTCCTCCTCGTATCCCTCCTCACACCTGTAGAATGTCTGCAATCAAATGAGACAATATTGATTAGTACAATTAATAACTAGCTAGTTGAAGATTTTTAAATGTGTAAAGGAGAAATTACCCAGAACTTTCTGATCACCATGTCTGCCCTTGTGTCGCACACGACACCGTCGATAATCTCATCCGGCAGGGCCGGGGCAGCCACGTAGTGCTCCCAGCTCAATCCAAGCTCTGGAAGCCGACCCTCACCAGGCAACGTGACAAACCCTGGGAAGTTTTGCCGGCAAAGAACTCCAAGGACGGAGTTGGGCCGGCGGACACTATGATGGTGGTCCCAACCCCTGCAGCATGACAAGGCCAACGCATTAGTTATTTGAAGAAACGTGAATGCAGAAGGTACAAAAATATTAAATGCACTTACGTACCTCTCCCCATCAGGGAAAATCAACCACCTCTGCTCGCGGGTCACCGGCACGGACGGGAGCCGTGTAGCACCATGCTGGTAGACGTTGCCCCCCTCCTCCCCCTCCTCATCAGTCGGCTCCCCGCCATCATCAGCATGGCCACTCGGCTCCCCGCCATGCTCAGGCTGACCCGACCAGGTACCCCATCCAGACGTGTGCTCCTCCGGGGTCTCGTGGGCCCAAGTCTCGTGGGCCGAAGGCCCGTCGACCCGAGGCTCGTGGGCCGAAGACTCGTGGACCGGAGGCTCGTGGACCGGAGTCCGTGCAGCCTCCTCCTCAGACGAGTCCACCCTAGCAGTCACGTGCTCGGGTGAAACAGCTAGGGGCGGTGGCGAGGAAGGCGCCGTACGAGTCACCCTACCTCCTCTCCCGCGACCACGTGCTCCAACGCCTCTCTTCTTCTTACCTCGTCCCCTGCTGGGCACCGCGGTCGACGAAGAAGGGCCCGGCGGTGTCGCTATACTGTCCAGCAATGCTCGGTGGAGAGGTGCGTGTGGAATGGAAGACCTCGCACCACGCGCCGACGAAGAAGGGGCCTCAGCGCGCTCCCGACCAGCGCCCACCATCTTTCAACACCTGCCATGACAAAGAATAAACGAAATTAGTACAACATAAAAAAGTATCGACATGAATAATAATTTGTATATCACTTAAGTGTATCATCATCAAGTACAACATAAAAAAATTGAATACCTGACACTACTAATAATCTCGATCAGTATCATCAATAAATGCATAATCATCATCATCACTATAATCAATGATGGGCTCATAGGGTTCATTGGCATCAACATGTGCAAGGCCACCTTGACGTAATCGGTCAAGCATTGACAGGTCATCCGCAGCAGTAACCTCTTCTTGTTCCGGCTCTTCTTGTTCCTCCTCTGGGGTGATGTCGGATTCATTGTCGCTGTCTACTTCAATGTTTTGGGGTGAAGTATAGCGGTTCTTGAAACACTTTTTGGAAAGACGTGTCTCTTGGAAGAATTCTCCTTCATATGTGTCTGGGTTAATGTGAGGTTCATAATCCTCTTCCTTTGGGGGATAAAGTCTAGCACGTGGCGGCACTTCATAAACGACATCCCAACCTTTCAGATTTGGATTAGTTTGGCAGGCCCACGGTAGATAGAATACTTGGGTCGCCTGTTGAGCCATAATATAGACATCAGGAACATCTAAATGAGTGCTTTGGTTGATTTCAACTAGCCCTATATGTTCATGAGTCCTTCTAGTCTCCTTCGGCTGAAACCAATAACATTTGAAGACTACGACATTCGGTGGGTTTTCACCATAGAACAGAAGTTCATAAATTGCTTCAACTCTCCCATAATACTCGGTACCTCCTTCGCCGATAGCAGATACACAACAATTTGTAGACTTTCGGTCGGCCATAGATAGCTCTTTGCCATAGGTACGAAAGCGATACCCGTTGATGTCGTACTTGTCAAATGAACGGACCTTATAGTCAAAACCATTAGCGACTTGTCTCAATTCGGCGTCCATAGACTCTGAATTAGCCTACAAGTTTAATATGAAAGGATTGTTGCATTATGCACAAATTAGCGAATGAAATGAAATTGTCTAATAGAAATTACCGTTTGTTTGAACCAAGAGATGAAACCGGGATAGCCACCTCCTTGCTTTGCGAGAAGCTCATACTCTTCGACGGAATCCTTTTGGATCTCCACTCCATACGAGAATATGGCGACATATCGACTGTATGACAATCCAGGAATAAGAGTAGTTCAAAGGAAATAGAAGTTGGGAAACAATGTACCGAGAACTTACTCGATGTACGGCCGCACTTCTATCAGGTTGTTTAAGATATACAACGAAATGGTCCGCCATTCTTCGTTATCCAAAGATACTGGATGTGAAACACTAGCTGGTGCGAGATTCCCTTTGAATAGGCTGAGGTTGGATCCACCCTTTTTAGGCTCGTCAGCATTGTACGGAGGCTTCGGATTATGCAAATGACGATTTTTTGGCTTCGTAGTGCGCTGTTACGAAGTTTGCCGCCTCCTCTGTGATGAATGCCTCAGCCATCGATGCTTCAATTCTACGTTTATTTTTACATTTTTCTCGAAGCGTATTCTGCATCCTCTCAGTTGGGTATCACCAACGATTTTGCACGGGCCCCCCCAATCTTGCCTCGGTCGAGAGATGCAAAATCAAATGCTGCATTGTATTAAAGAAGCCCGGTGGAAAGATCTTCTCTAACTTGCAGATCAACTCCGGTGCCAACTCTTCCATTTCTTCTAGCACGCCAGGTGATAGTTCTTTCGCACAAAGAACACGGAAGAAATAGCTGAGTTCTGCCAGTACTAGCCATTCATCCTCAGGGATGAAGCCACGCAACATCACCGGCATTACCCGCTCAATCCATATGTGCCAATCATGACTCTTGAGACCAAATATCTTCAGTTTATCAAGATTCGCTCCCCTCTTTAGATTCGCTGCATACCCATCGGGGAACATCAACTGTTGTTGCACCCACAAGAGAATTTCCCTCATAGCTGGCCTTCCAAGATTGAACCATGCCTTTGGCTTCGTCCAGTTTTGCTTTCCTTTCGGTTCTTTCATGTTTTGTAACGGCCTATCACATAGCACCTCCAGATCGACTCTAGCCTTAGTATTATCCTTTGACTTCCCATCTATGCCGAACAATGTACCAAAAAGTGCCTCGGTGATATTCTTCTCAGTGTGCATCACGTCGATGTTGTGTGGGCAAAGGAGGTCTTTGAAGTAAGGCAGATCCCATAAGCATGTTATTTGAGTCCACGCGTGCTTAGTATTATACCCCTTGAAGTACCCTGGACGTTGTGGATCTGGCTCGAGAGCATTTAACTAATCCAGGGTCTGTTGGCCTGTCAATGCAGGTGGTGCAGAGTTTTTGACAAGAAAACTTGTGGCGAGGATCCAGGAACTGTCTATGCATGTCGAAGCAAGAAAACTTGCGACCGGTCTGAAGCCAACGAAACTCAAGAGCTCCCTTGCATGTGGGGCACGGGAACCTTCCATGCACACACCAGCCAACGAATAGCGCATACGCCGGCAAGTCATGCGTCGAGTACATGTACCAGACACGCATTATGAAGTTCCGTTTGCTAAAGGCGTCGTATGTCTTGAACCCATTATCCTAGGCTTCTTGCAATTCGTCCTTAAGTGGCTGCATCTACACATTCATATTTTTGCCTGGATAGTTGGGTCCTGGAATTATCAACGTCAGGAAAATGTTCTTTCTTTGCATAATCTATTCGGGGGGGAGATTGAGTGGAAAGACAAATACGGGCCAACAACTGTATTGGGCTGCCGTCATACCAAACACACTGAACCCATCCGTGCTGATGCCGACTCGAGGATGCCTCGGATCTGCCGCTTTGTCAGCATGTAATTCATCAAACTTTTTCCATGCAACACCATCCGATGTGTGTACCATCATCAGATTCCCATCTGCATCTAGTTCGGTTCTTTTGCCTGTTTTGTGCCATGTCATCTGTCTGACGGGTCTCTTCGACCATGAAAAGACGTTGAACTCTTGGTACAATTGGCATATACCGAAGAACACCAACGGGGATTTTGGTCTGTGTCTTCTCACCCATACCGTTGTCTACCACAATATACCCGGAAGACTTGCAAATGGGACAATAGTTCAAGTCCGCATAGTCAAGCCTAAATAAGGCACTTCCTTTCTCACAGGCATGTATCTTCTCGTAGGGCATCTTCAGTGCACGGAGGATTTTGTCCGACTGGTACAGGTTTGCAGGCATTACATGGCCTTTGGGTAGAAAGCGTCCAAATACTGTCATAATTGCGTCATAGCATTCTCTGCCCAAGTTGAACTGAGCCTTCAGAGCCATTACTTGTGAGATGGCATCCAACTGACAAAGCTCAGTGTGCTCATGGAGCGGACGTTTCGAAGACTCCAACATTTCATTGAAGGCCTTTGCAGATTCCTCCATCTCCTCGTCCGAATCCCGAGCATCATCATAGCCTTGCACCATGTTTTCCATCCTGGTACCATGCTCGTCGGTGCGACGACGATCCACCTCAGCTCGGTCACGTTGGGCAGACTCACCATGAAATGTCCACACCGTATAATCGGGCATAAAACCACTCTTCTGCAGGTGTTTGCCCATTTCAGCCTCTGTCTTCTTTTCCCAATTGCCGCACCGGAAACAGGGGCACCAGGTTTTCTTTTGGCCATTTGCAAATGCGGCTTGCACAAACCCCTTAGTTTTTGTGAACCATTCAGCGCTCCATTTGTTCTGACCAGTGTGACCGGTATACATCCAAGCACGGTCACTCATCTTGACTTTCAGAGCTACTGGACACACAACAATTATATATGTAATTCACCATGTATATATTCATTAGTTGATCTACTTTGTCAATTTTATTACGTCCATGCAACCTACACTCTAATAGGTAATGATAGGTCCTAATCCCACCCGTGTATGTGTAGATTGGGTTCATTTTCCCATGCTATGCTCCGGATCCGACGCAAAATTTTGGCAGCACCTCCCCGCTGTTCTCCTGATACACGTCTCTGCAATAAACAGAGAGGATGTGTACCCGGAGAACAACAGGGGAGGCACTAACGAAATATATGCGTCGGATCCGGAGCAAAGCATATGGGAAAACGAACCCAATCTACACATACTCGGGCTGTCCATGGATAGCGTTGGACAATTCGAAAGAATCAAGGTTATAAATATGCAAATGCATGCATATTTATAACTATGACGCTTTCGAATAGGAGACACATATTGGTTACGCATACTATTGATTCAAGACACATATATAGCTAGCTATCAAGTTTCATCGGAATAGGTCAAATAATTAATGGGGGAGGAGGACTTGTCATTTGTGCTCACCCATGAACGAAGGGGCAGAGCTCGTCAAACGCACGGCGAGGTCATCGAACACCAAACCTCACAGCGATGAAACAACTGCACATTTAAAACTACACGATCAACACAATTATATATGATGTTTTTCATAACAAAATCGAAAAATATATGACCTAACTAATAATTCACAAATATATGACCCCGTCGGCCTCTGGAAGGCCAAAGAACACCTTTTCGGGAGGTGTCGGTAGTCGGGGTGTCCTGTCGGTGTCGGGGTGCCGTGTCGGGGTCGGGGTGCTGTTTCGGGGTCGGGGGGTCGGGGTGTCGTGTCGAT